>NW_027467176.1:167500-402500 GCF_046128005.1 Genypterus blacodes | reverse complement strand
TTATATCTCCCCACATTGAATTGGATTTGTCTTGTGTGACTCAGGGCCGTCTGACTCTGTGTGTGTGTGTGTGTTTGTTCGCATTTTCAACCATTTTAGCTCTATTGACACATATTTGTCTTTGTTTTTAACTCCTCCTGTCTGCCGCATCACCCACGCTACACTATCAGGGCCTATTTATGTTCCATCACAGCAGAACATCACCTGCTTTCAGAGTCGTGCTGAAGACGTAAAAAGGCAGGAAGAAGAGCAGCGCCGTCCCTTTCTTCCCTGTTTAACTCATAATGAGCCGCTTTAATAGGGACGTATGTGCTTTTATTATTGAGACTATTTACAGCGCCCGTGTTCAGGGTCCATTCATTGCAGAGGACGCCCAGGAGGCTTCATTCATTAAGTGGAGCGACAGAGAGGCTGCATTATCCTTCAAAGAATGTAGGAATTGATGCAGCGTTGATGTGGCGTTCCTTTTTATTCAGTGTTTGGAGCCCGAGGTGCGATTTCCCCGTGGCAACAACAACACAGAACACACCGAGAATACGACACCCACATGCAGCGCTTTGTCTCTCTTCCAATTACTGGCTTTTCCGCGCTCCAAGGCGCAAAGGTCACAGGATGGAAGACGAGCATGTGTTCAGTGGGGTTACATCACTGCTGTAAATGAAACGTAAAGGGAGTTCAATGTAGGAGTTCAATCAGGTGCTGTGACACATTCACTGCCAAGCACACTTATGGTTCCTCCCTTTTTGAACATAGAGAGAGAGAGAGAGAGAGAGAGAGAGAGAGAGAGAGAGACCCTGACCCTGACCCTGACCCCAGCCTCTTCCTCTCCTTTCAACTTCCTTCCTTTTATTTCCATTTATTATTTTGGTCCTATGCACGACTTTGTAGCAAATTGTAGCTTTCAGGTGTGTAGAACGTGTGAGTTATTGGTTTGTTTGCTTCGTCGTACTTTCTTGGAGGAGTGGACGAAGGAGAAGTGTAAAATCAGTCTGAGCAGCCTGAATGAAATCTGTCTAATGACCTTCAACTTCAGACAAGCGTGTGACAAAGGCAGCGCTGTGTGTTTTGCAGGAGAATGTGTCGGCGTGTGCTTTTGTGTGCCGCGATGCCTCTCTAAAGAAAAGCAGAAGAAGAAAAAAGGATGAGCGAAGAAGAAGAAGAAGAGAAAGGAAAGGTATAACTCCTCTTCCTCACACTGAAAATCCTCCTTCAGTCTTTTACAACATTCCTAAATCCTGGCCAAATCCATAAAAAGACTTTAGTGCCTTTCTAGAGATTTGTATCCTTCAAAGCTCTCAAAGCCGCTCTGCTTTCATGAGCTGCTACTGGGCACAGAGTGAATTACAGCCTGTGTGTTCTCTGTGCCGCTGTAGCTTCAGACTCACTCAGACCGGACATCTTCCTCTCTCTCTTGAGCCGCTTCATCCATCACAATGAACCTTTGATATCTAATTTGACATTTGCACCCGTATACCAACATGTTAAAGTGTTAAAGGAAAGATTTAAAGGTACACACGCACTTTAAATTTAGTCACGGCCCCTTTTTTAATCACAGCTGGCACCTGAGAAGAGAGTTAGATAGTTTTAATTGGCAACACTAACTATCACTTGAGTTTTCACAGTTTTTACAATGACATCACTTGCGCTAAAGAGTCAAATACTTCCTCCTACTGTATAATAACGCCTTTGTAATTACCTGGGGTTTAAAATAGACTGCAAACACTATGGAGCAGCATGGAGTGTGTGTGCTGCTTTACGCGCCGAGCACATTGAGTGACCTTTAACCCCCGCCTGCGCTGAGATGGAGGGGGTTAGCTCGTGAAGAAATGCCAGGGCATAAGAGGAGGAGAGAACTGTCGAGATGTTGCAACACACACACACACACACACACACACACGCACACGCGCGGTACATACAGAGATGTGGCGCCTCATCAAGGTGTAAGTCACATTCTCCAGCTTAATTAAGAGCAGCCCACTTTGGAGCTGCCATTACGTTTAGCTAATTAGTCATGAATATGAAATGCCAGGATTTTAATTAGGCTGCCTTTGTGTGTGTGTGCGTGTGTGTGTGTGAGAGAGAGAGAGAGAGAGAGAACTAGAGAGAGAGAGAGGGAGCTCATTTTCTCTCCTCGCTCGGTCACACTTTATATTATAAAAGCCTGATAGGAACGTAACATCAGTTTGGTGTGAAAGTACATGCAGGTGTGTGTTCTCACTGTGTACTGAACATGGATTGTGTGTGTTTTAGTTGCTGTTAGTGTGTGTGTGTGAGTAGTAGCGTGATTCACCGTACAGTTTGTAGTCTAAGTAGCTTCAATCTGCCGTGACTTGAGTTCAGATACTGCAGGAAACACACGTGTCAAAATGTTTCACATGCCACGATGCTAAACACAATAAGGATGAGAAGAATGTGACTGAATAAAGGAGGAAACAGAAGAAGACACACACCTCTGCCTGCCTCCACACACACTTTTGGAGGATAGTCATTTTTTAAGATGATCCAACACCGAACAGCACAGAACATGAACACACCCCAGAGGGAAGATCGAGGCCAGCATGGGATTCAAACCCACAACCTTCTCACTGTCCTTTAAATCATCATTGAGACTCCACCGGGAAAACAAACTTAGCCTGGATTAAAAGAAAAAAAAGCTTGTTAAGTCAAAATTATGAGATTCAAAGCTGAAATGATGAGATAAAAAGTTGAACCTATGAGATAATTGGTCACTTTGACAATGCCCTGCACATTTGGTCATTTGATTGAACAGTTTTTCTCATATGGATCTTTTCATCTGTCATAATTGTAACTCAAAGATGTGTGACTGCTCTTCCCTGCGTCTCCACTCATCCGTGTCCAGAGCGAGCTGCTGTACCTGCCTGTAGTGATCACACAGGGTCACTGTGGTGTTTCTAATAATCAACCTGTAAACATCAAATGTGCTTTTAATGGACTTTTACTAACATCAGTTTGGACGGCGAGGGCCATGAAGGCTCAGCGGGCGGCGGCGGGCAGGTACCTATGGGTGCGAGGCTCTATTCTGTGGTCGGTAATTATATTGATTAAGGCTGAGCCGGAGCTGGAGACACAATGACAGGGAGCGGGGGGAAATGGAGATGGATGATCCTGCGGGGCTGCGGCTACGAGATAGGAATGCTGAATGGAGCTCATCTCCACACGCCGGCCCGCTCCTGTCTGGCTGCCCAGAGAAGAATGGGGCCCCAATCCGCTAATCCGCTCTCCGTCCGCCGGCCTGTGCCTGGGCTCAGCCGGCCCGGAGCTTCAACCCCACCGCAGCCACCGTCACTGGATGTTTGTGTGTATGTGTGCGTTTGTGAGTCCTGGCTTTGTTTGTTCGTCTGTCGTAGTGACTCCTTCTCAAAATTGTGATTGCCCTGGCATGCGTGCGGTGAGAACAGGTGGGCTCAGTGTGTGTCTGGCGCTCTCCCCTGTGGAGCCGACGTTTGAACAGAGACAGAACGAGGGGAAGAGAGAGGGAGAGGGAGAGAAAGAGATGAAGTCCACTCAGCGTCATTCCCTCTGTCTGCAAGCCAAATGTGACCAAACCACAACTTCCTCTGTCACTATCACATTTCAGGTGGTTTGTGCTTCTCGGTGTTTTCCAGGCCCTCAAAGCTCGCCGCCCGGGGAAATCAATGTCCCACACGTGACATTTCTCCCTGCTAACACCATCAACCACCACTTACAGAGCAGAGAAAGCCTTTGTTACCTGCCAGGCAGAGCTCAGATTAGGGACTGAAAATACACTCACCTCTGTGTAATGTGGGTTACCAGGGAAACGGTTCTGTTTTGCATACACTCTCCATCACGATACCAAAACAAAATGGCAATTTACTCACTGCTGGCCTGGACCCTGGGTCCATTAGTGGCTCGGTCACACAGAGGACACGGCTGCAGCTGGAGGCCGTGTGGCACAGAACAGGATCCCCCAAAACATGCTGGATCATCAAAATGACCTCTGCCATCAGGGTGGATGTGTACGAAACAAAGTATTAAAGAGGCTGAGGTGTTCAGACTCTTCCATGCAGCATTTTGAGATCAGTTCCATGTGGAATACGAGAGAGAAATGGGATTAGTGAATTAGAATAATAGAGAATTTGGATAAGAGGGTCTTTGAGGGATTTAGGCGATTCCAATAAAGCGGGAAGATGTAGCGTAGGAAGGCGTGCGAGTGTTAATCGGTGTCTTGATTGTAGCGTGTATGCGTGCATTAGTGTGTGTGTGTTTGGCTCCTGCCTCCTGTGATATCAATCTAAACCTCGCTTAGCAACTGCTATTCAATCACCTGAGCGAGCTGATTTAAACGCAACGCCTCAGCCTTTCATTCATCTGCACAATGAGCGTGTGCGCTGTGCCGGGAATTAACACAGGCACAACGTATGCGTGTGTGCGTGTGCGTGTGTGTAGGAGAGAGAGAGATTCTGCAAATATCATTCAAAGGGAATAGTCCCTCTTACACACACTTACCTCATATTGCGTCTACGTTAAAATCGCAATAGTTATTGTTGTTGTTGCTTATAAACAACCACTAGGTTCATCATCCTTTCAAGCCCCACACACCCCACACACACACACACACACACACACACACATGACGAAAGCAGAGACTGTCAGATGATGGTTTTGTTATTTTGGTGCTGAGTTAGATAATATAGTTTCCCTCCAGCAGCATCACTGCGGTCATGATGATGTAGGTGATAAATAGCGGGTGAATAGCATTTGATCTAGGAGGTGCTTAAATCTTGGGTGGCAGCCGTATTGATCAGCTGCATTGATCGTTGTCGGGGTTAAGAGGTCGGGGGTCATGTCTAGGCTGTTCTGTCTGAAGGCCTGACCTCTGACCTCTGCAGGGGAACTCCCAGGGGAGTCTGGGAAGGAAGAGGTGAAAACAGTTTTGAGTGTTATCGATCTTTCTCTCTCTCTCTCTCACACACACACACACACACACACAGACACACACACACACACGCAAACACACACACACACACACACACACACACTTGTCTAGGTGGGTGTGTGATAAAGCGGCATCCTAGCTGGAGATGAAGCAAGAATCTGAAGCTCAGTGTCAGTCTGTGTTCTTGCAGTATAAAGGTCATGTCATCTTAAAGCAGATAGCAGTGAAATGAGTAAAGTATGAGGAACAAAGAGCACAGCCCCGCCCCCCTCTCTCTCTCTCTCCTTTCCTTTATCTGTTAATGAAGCTCAACCCTCTGGAGAGTCCCAGGCGCTGGGCTGTGTCAGGTATCACAGGCTGGGTTAGTCTTGAACCTCCCTCCTCCCCTGTTCGCTCGCTCTCTTCTCGCTCTCACCTGTCGGCATTGTCAGTGTCATTTCCACACATTCACACAGATTTCACTTTCCTAAATCCGTCTGCTCTCTCTCATCCTCTTGTAAAACCTTTCTCTTATCCCGTGAATCTTCCTCTCCCTCCTGCCCTCTCCTTGTTTTTCTCTTTCTCCATGTCAGAGTGGATGGAGGAGTACCAACATCAGACCTCTATTCCAATATTCATCTTAATTAAATAAAGAAAATAGTGAAATTATTTTAATAGGGAATCATTTGCCACACAATAGAATTTCCAAATATTTCTTTCCAAAGTTTAACACTTCATGTACCACTGCCGGTACCCAGGCCACAATTTGAGAACCGCTTGAGCTGGAATATTGCATCATTGCCGCCGGAAAAAATTCCCTCACTCGGATTCCACTTGCGAGCGATGCACAATATCTGCAGCTAATAGTATTAACTGTGGCCTGGCAGATGTCTAATCACAGAAATGTGATTTTCCCTGATTTATTTCCATGAATATAATCTACTCTGCCATTGCGTCTCACACACCTCATGAATTTGATTGAATCTGGAACGCTGTAATTTTCCGATAGATATTAAAAGCTGCGCAATTGCATAATTGTGTTGCCCGTGTAACAATAGTCTCGGCCCGCGGTGACAACGTTATGAGCGGCCCGTTCCACCTCAGGTCTCCCCTCATCCACAGCAATACAGTATGCTAATGATGCTACACTAACAGCCACAATAAAAGTAATGATGATTACAGAGGCGATGAGGGCAGTAAAAATAACAAACCCTGTGATGTATAGTAAATTATGAACACCATCCCCGTTATAATTGCATAGCTAATTCATATTTTCATCCAGGTTTACAGATATTGTCTCTGTTTCCAGCTCTATGTGAAACCTCTGTGTGTGTGTGTGTGTGTGTGTGTGTGTGTGTGTGCGCGTGTGTGTGTGCGTGTGTGTGTGTGTGTGTGTGTGTGTGTGTGTGTGTGGCCACTGTCTATTGCCTAGATGTTATATTTACCAGACTTTGTATCACACTGCATGCATGACTCCATTTGTAATAAATGACCTGAAGATAAATAACATTTTTCAGGGCGTTATTATTGAATGTAGGGTTGGACTGGGAATATGTTTGTGGGTTCCCAATTTCTTAGAGTAAATTGACCAATAAATGGACCGACATCAGAGAGATGATGGATCATGTGAGAGGTCGATATCTGACCTGTAGGTGGCAGTGTATCTCACTTTGCTGTGTGTCTGCATCTGTGTGTGTCTGTGTGTCTGTGTGTCTGTCTGCTTGTTTGTGTGTGTTTGTGTGTGTGTGTGTGTGTGCGCCATGATAGTGCGTGCTGCTGCTGTCCCTGATCGTTTATGCGGCACGCTCACTGTTTTGTCGCGGTGAATGTTGAGAACATCCCAAGAGGGAAGCCACCCGGGCCCGTTCAGGTGTTGGGACACACACACACACACACACACACACACACACACACACACACACACACACACACACACACACACACATCTTGCCTGAGGGTCTGTCACAGCTCCCCAGAGAAGCTCCTGGCTTGGTTTTATTGCCTGTATTGATCTTGGCTCTGGCCTAGTAGAGGGATCAATACGTGGATTATAGGAGGGAGTAATTCAGTGGTGCCTGGGTCTCCCTCATGCCCCAGATATGTGACACCGCTCACATTTACATTCAGCACCTGATCTCTGATGTCTGAGAGAGACACACACACACGCACACACACACATAGCCTGTATCTACATATGTACAGTACAGTTTCCAGGCTCTGTATCTCCCGCCTGTTATTACTATAGCAACCAGCTGCAGGGCCTCGGCTTACTTCAGTTAGTTATGCCCCCTTGGGCTGAGGCGTCCAGCCGGCTGCCTGCTCCAGAAAGCTGCTGGGAGCATATGGGAGTTTCTTACTGTCCAATTAGTAAACAAACAGTCAGACATCCTCATGATACAGATTCTGTTCAGGCGTCTAACTAATGGGGGAACAGACACTTTGTATTTAATATTTAATAACACACCTGGCATATATTCATTTTGTATATTTGCCCTTACTGGGAAATGGTTTCATATTCAATTTTGATTTTACAGCTAATACATCATCACATAAGTGTCCCATACTGTGCATAATTGATTATACAGGTAAGTGCTCATATAGTGAAGATTAATCTGGGTGATTGAGCTCAAGCAATGAGACGGGATCACAGACAATACAGTAATCTTCAATCTTCCTCCAGGTGATAATGAGTTCTCTGCTTTATCGTGCTGACGGGATGATGGCAGGCACGTAACACACACGCACACACACAGACAAGAAATGAAAAGGAGAGGGGGGATTGTGTTTAAGACTGAGGTGAAAATTAATATGGTGACATCGTGTCTCAGTCTCAGGTTTCTCATTTTACAAGGCAGACGGTGAGAATCCCTGCCCCGTGTTCTGAATACAGTACCATCTCTCTCTCTCTCTCTCTCTCTCTCTCTTGTTCTGCTTCCCTCTATCTGTCTCTCCCTCTGTCTGTCTTAACTCCTTCATCTTCTCGTACTTTGCTCATCCTCATCCTCCCAGCCTCCCAGACTCTCCTCCACGCTTGATACTCATTACGGCTCGTCCCTTTTTCCTCGCATCAATCTCCCTTGCGTCTCTCCTCCGTCTCTCTTCACCCTAACACTCTCGGCCTCTTCCTCTCTTTTCTATTCTTTTCTATTGAAACAAGTTGAAAAAGGGGGTGAGAGTGTCGTGGGGCTTTCCTGCGATGAAAAGCTTGAGGGCTCGTCGGTGTGAGAAAGGAACAAATACACACAACTCATACGCATGCACTCACACTGAAGACAAGAATGGTATTTGTGTTTGAAATACAGGGCCGAGGTGAGGACTCGGTGAGTGGATCCATTAACAGGAAACACTCCTAGTCCTTCAAATGGAATATGTACTTTTGTAGCTTGCATGGGCTGGAGGATGATGAGGAGTTTTAACTGCACTTGTTTCTGTTTGATAAATGCCCCAGCCGGTTGTGTTTGTGGCCATCACGTGGTATAATGGCAGACAAGACAGACAGACAGACAGACAGACAGACAGAAACATAAACAACCATCTAACAACGCATCAATAGGAAAGATTTTTTACTTTTCCCTGGAAACTCTCAGGTACTTTCCAGCGTTCTTCTGGTGCTGCTTGTCATGCCGGATGCTCAGGTTTCCTCCTGACGATCTGTGCTCTAATTACCGTGTGCAAAACAACCAGTCTGCAGCTGAGGTCTTTCTCAATAAGAACTAAAAAATGACAAGAACGGCATTCATCAGGCCGCATACCTCTTCCAAGGCTGAACGAGCCTTTGTCTTCTACTGGGGGAAAGAGCAAGAGAAAGTATCTGTGTAACTTGTAGATGAGACAGAGACTTTGCTCATCACAGGCTGTGTGTGTGTTTCTCCTCAGCCAAGCCTCATTAAATGCAAAAAACTGAAGACAAGAATAACTTCAGCTTTTCATAAAAACCTAACATTTCTTTCTTTTCTTTTTTGGCGCATTACTTTTTAAAGAGTTCCTACAAATCCTATAAAAAGCTGTGAGGCAGAAGTCTGCTGGGCCGACGCCAGTGAGCCTCTTAAAAAAGTTATTTTAATATCGCTGATATGGAGCATTTTGTGCTTTCCCTCGAAGGATCTTTAGTGGTTTGGAATTGCAGGCCATCGTGACCCGAGAGTGTGCAGGTTTTCATTCCGTCCCAACACTGCAGCAGCTGATTTCTCTGATTAATTCCCCCAGGGAAATGAGTTAGCAGAAGCTGTGTAGGAGTGCCAGCCAAGGAGATCTTTTCTTTTTTATCATTTCTATGGGTAAGAGAGAGAAAGGTGGAGAAGAGGATGAAGACGATATGAGCAGGAGAGAGAGGGATTTCCAGACTGGGAAGATGAGAAAGAAGATGAAAGAACAGAGGCTTTCATGTGTTTTATTGCTGTTCCTCTGTCTGCCTCTCAGCTCGGCTCGGATAATATCACACACAGGGACGACATCATCCTCTGAGGAAATCAAGGCCCTCCATGGTCCCCATGTTCTGGGGACTCTCTCTGTGTGTGTGTGTGTGTGTGTGTGTGTGTGTGTGTGTGTGTGTGTGTGTGTGTGTGTGCTTGCCATGTTTCACTACCCGGCTGTAGTCGTGGGGGAGGTTAAGTGTGTTATGTGTGTTACTATCTATCTGATTTAAAGTTCTGCTGACCAAAGAAGTTGAGGAGTTGATGTCACTGGGCTGCACTTGGCAGATGCTAGTGTCCACACTGCTGCTGCTGCTGCATGCAGGAGGACAGGAAGGCCTCACACTCGCCTCACACTCATTATTACCTCATCTACACTGAGTGCTGGGTGATATTTTGCTTGTTCAGATCTCCACTCACCCTCATCTTTTGTCCACTCATAACATCTTTATTCATATCAGTTCAAACGTATGCTGCACTTGGCTCATGCATTTCCCTTAAAATGACGTTTAATGACATTTAAACTCCAGTATTCTCAAACAAGCCAACTGAGATCCAATCACAGCCAAGCAGAATTCAGACATTAAGAATGTTTAAGATGCAAAGTGTGACAGAGCCTCAGGTGTCATTACCCACAAATCAAGATACGGACATCACGTTTTCATTTTAATGCAGATTGTAAATGGATGTTTACAGTCTCCACCTCAACCTTACTTGGTTTGCTTCTGATTTGGCTGCAGCGACGCGTGCAGCCATGCATGCTCAAGCAGACACACACACACACACACACACACACACACACACACACACACACACACACAAGCATCTACTTTAACAAACAGGTAAAGTGCCATAACCCTGTGCATTATTAAAGCTATGGAACTGTGTGAGTGTTATGTGCTGTATGAAAAGCTATTGTCTATTCAATCAGATCAGACGTAAATGGAATTGTCCTCACAGATAGCCAGCCTTCTCAAAACATGCTTTTAATCTAATATATCTGTTTAAACTATTACACACATTTCATTTCTGGTGTCTCTATCTCTCCACTCTTCTGTCATCTATGCTTCTCTCTCTCTCTCTCTCTCTCTCTCTCTCTCTCTCTCTCTCTCTCTCTCTCTCTCTCCCCGTCTCTCTCGGGGGCGAGTGGGGCGAGGGCATTATGCGCCGCTATGAATGATTCATCGCCCTCAGTGGTGTGTATGTGCTCGGACTAGAAAAACAAGGAGGGGGGGGAAAGAGGAAGGTGGATTGTTGCAGGACAGGGAAGATGAGGGAAAGAGAGAGAGAGAGAGAGAGAGAGAGAACATAGCCAGAGGTGTAGGACAGCAGCAGTGGCGATGAGCGAGGAGAGAGAAAGGAAGAGACATTCTGAGCTTTTGGGCGGAACGCAGAGTTTCTTTTGTGACTCAAATGTTATCTCTTACCAATTATGTTTGACGTCTGTTCAGGCAGTGGTGATTTAACTTAAATGACCAAAAAGCTTTCTAATATTAATGCTCTCATTACTATTAACTACATCAAACCCCCCAGGGTGTTAATTGTAATTCATCATCCTCACATTATCCTGTTCATCTGCAAATACCTCCCAACTTATTCTTACCTCCTCCACTTTCATTACATCGTCACGAGCGCGAGGAAATCCTTCTCCTCTTCTGCCCCCAAGATCAGGAGACCCTTGAAACTACGTCGTGTATCCTCATCTAATTTCCCACGACCCCGGCATAGATTATCTGCCAGATAATTAAGACCTGCTGAATAATTAAGTGGACAATAATGCTAATTCATGAATAATATATCTGTTTATGATGGCCGGGCCTAGATAGTCGCGGCGGCGGCGGCGTCGACAGGAAGATTGATGCCGTGGCCTAGATAGCATCTCTCCAGTGAGGGGACGCTACCATGCGACGTTGCCCGTATTCATTAGGCCGCTGTCATTGGCTTTTCTTAGTAATGACATACTTATGTATAATTTACAGGCGCATCCTAAGGCAGAGGTGGCATGTGCAGAGGAACGGAACAAATGGCTCTGTTTGAAACACAACATATGGGCGTTTGATTTATAATGCTGCATGTTTGTATAGGTAGTGATCGATTCCTTCTCCCTTTATCTCAACCGCATCTTTGCTTCTCTCTCTCTCTCTCTCTCTCTCTCTCTCTCTCTCTCTCTCTCTCTCTCTCTCTCTCTCTCTATCTCTCTCTCTCTCTCTCTCTCTCTCCTTTTATACAGTCTTTTGTTTTACTTTGTGTGGCAAAGTGTGTTCTGTCACATAGACTGAGGGTCCACTGAGCTCCACCATGGTGCACTGTAGTAAAAGGGGTTTCACTCTGTGTGAGGTCATGTGTGTGCAGGTGTGTGTGTGTGTGTGTGTGTGTGTTAAGGCATCCCTGTGCAGATTTGGGTGCAGACTGATCCCCCTGTGTTGCATCACTGGTGCATGTGTGCAGACTTCATTCTCAGACCTCAAAAACAAAGAAGCGAACCCTCTCCTCTGCTCCACCCTCCGCATCATTTCAGCCTCTTTCTAGTGTTGCCCAACTCAGCAGAGCCTCTAGCACCTCAGCCAGTTTGATTACATTTGCGATTAGAGCTGCGGCCAAGGGATGTGAGGTGAATTATGCCTTAGCTGGTATCTTGCTCCGGCTGCTGGGGGAAATGAGGCTGCTAGGCTGCCTTTGCCCCACTACTGTTGACCTTGGGGGTCACTCACAGGAAGGGGACATTCATCACTCTGACACATGGATGCTGTGGGGAGGAACAGAGACGGTGTGCGCGCATGTGTGTGTGTGTGTGTGTGTGTGTGTGTGTGTGTCTGTCTGTGTGTGTGTGTGTGTAGCAACCAGTAACCCCCCCCATACTACACTTTCATTTTATCCAACACTTCTTGTGCACCCAGTGGGATCAGCTGTACTCTGCTGAGGATGAGCAGCACATACGTCATCGTTTGCTTTCTATATTGAAGTCTGGCATTTGGAGATTACGTGATCTGTGTGATGTTGACGTTAATCCAATGATGTCATTGTTTTACATAAATTCTGTCTTTTGTTGTGAAGAAATGAGCCCCTACTCTCTTCCCTTCTCTCTCTCTCTCTCTCTCTCTCTCTCTCTCTCTCTCTCTCTCTCCCTGTCCCCCTCTCTCCGTCCCTCTTTCTTTGCCAAGTTTCTCTGTGTCTATAATCATGAATGGCAGGCAAATATCGACCGCAGCCATTGTGGCCCAAGTGTGTATTTGTTCACTAGAAAAGGCTTATTATGTTACAGCAGATTGATATCTCTACCCCCCAAGGACTTTAATCTCATCGCAAATGAAAATAGAAACAATTATGGCCAGTGCTACATTTTAGCACCGCTGCTCGCTCTCCCCCTCCCCTCACTCCCTCCCTCCCCCTCCCCAAACAATAGAGTGACCTTGGCAGGTGCAGTCAGTGATGGGATGTGCTGCCTTTGAAGCATGATGAACAGACAAGCTTTGATAGCGTGTCACTATGCTGCCTCTACCTCCCTCTGTCTTCTCTCTCTGGTGAAATGCTGGGGTCCATGTGTGTGTGCGCACGTGTGTGTGTGTGCGTCTGTGTGCTTATATTAAAGCCAAAGTCAATGACAAGAGCAGAGGTAGAGCCAAAAACACAGTGGTAGTGAATGAAAAGTGAGTTATAGTGTGAGACAGACTGCTGAAATGAGGCAGCAAAGAAAGTAAATGGAGCTTAATTGTTCATTTTGAATCCATAAAGGCACGCAATTATGTTTATGCATGCCATAAATCTGATTAGCGCAGAGTGCCGCTTTACAAACACAATGCACGTCTGTATGGGAGGCTAATGCGCACGCAGCTCACATGTCTGATTAGTTGCAAAGCACCGTCACTTATCTCTCTTTCTATTAGCGCGCAATCTGTGAAGTGAAGTATGATGATGTATCACTCAGGCTAATTGCTCAGTGTTTTCTTATTTGGAAAGCAATCACCAATGAGAAAAAGTGTCAAAATGACAGTCGAACGGAAAGAGAGAACTTCGCTCACTGAATGGTCTAATTTGTCGAGCTTGTCTAAACAGAGCCGCTGTTTATTAAGGAATTACCTCGCCGACAATCTTTTCAGCTTGGTGCTCCTCATGCATGGTTATTATGTGAAACAAAGTGAGAGCTATATGCATTGAAGCTTTGACAACATCAAATTACTTACAATGTCATTTTGTAGTGTTGAAGAAGTTTTCCAGCTGTTCCTATACTTCCCTTGGCCTCAGTTGTGCAAATTCCCAGCAGTCTTCCTCAGAAAAGAAATCTGGAACTTTGTGTAACAATGGAGCATAATCAGTGTGAGAGTGGTGTGTATTGCTGGTTTGCAAAATAGTGGACGTTTGTAAGCTGTTTGAGAGGCACTTCAGACCCCTGCTGATGGACCTGATTGACCCTCTCCCTGTTGCATCTCTTATGTATGTTTCACAAGTATGAGGTCTGTACTGAATGTGTGTGTCATGCAGTATGTATTCCGACCCAGGCCATACGTTTGGCTGGATCACTATGAGGGTATCCAGGTCTCCCCGAGCCCCCTCCTCTCCATGAAATGACACTTTGATTGACCCCCTGTGTTTCCCGTAGGGTCGGGTTGATATGGTAACAGTCTGACCCTTGAACTTTACCTCCTGTCAGACAGGTCAGCCATCCAGGGTCATAATTGAATTTCTCAGAGGCACATCGACTCGCTCTGCACACTGATCAATGCCAACATCCATGCTGGAGACAGCAAGGTCATATTCCTCTCCTCTCCCTCCATCCCTACACTCTAAACCATTTGTGCACATAATAACACACTCTGATACTTACCCGCCAACACACACATTTAAACACAATCATGGATAAAGTAGCAGAAAATGATACTCACTTGCTACTGAGGCCGCGGGTTTTAGTTCAGGTTCACTTTAAGTACCACATGACAAGGATCAGTGGGATTTGATCTCGGTGCAGCATTAGTAGTAGCAGCAGCAGCAGCAGCACACTTTTAACACATCATATTTATATAAAGTATGATGAAAACACACAGATAACAGTATTAATTGAAAAGTTTAAGCCCTAGAGCAGCCATACTGTATTTCTCATCTCCTTGTGGCAAGACATGTGTTTAGGACTTAACTGATGTTTACTGTTGCCTGTGGTCAAAGGTACTCACATAGAAATAGCTTCTACACTCCCACAGACACACACAAAACACTCATGTAGTTTTAAAGGATGTCGGCAATAGATTATTTATATCTGCTGCCGTGACAAGCAGAAGATTCATCACTACAGGGTGTGATTACTCCTCCTCTCCTCTTCCCCACACTTCTCCCCTTGCACTCCATCATCCTGTAGAATGAATAATTGTGTTTTGCCACCATCACTGCAATGCATATCTGCGATAATCCAGATGTGGATGACACTGTAATCCATACGCCCCTGACACCAAGTACAGATGGTTCTTTAATTGCGAGCGCGCCGCAGCGATCATCCTGCTTTGTAATCATATTCATAGCTTCTTGTGTGCGTCCACCGTTTGGCGTTTGTCTGGTGTATTCATCTCTATCAGATGATGTTGGAGACTTATTTAGAGTGGACCTCAGTGTTTGCTAATGAGATACAGATACGGTTTCTTGTTCAGCTCCAGATGTGGCTCATTGAGCGCTGACATATTGGCCTGGCACACACTCCAAACAGGTTTGTTTCTTCTTATTTCAGTACGGTGGATAGAAGGTTTTGCAAGGGGTTCATCATCCTGAAGTCACTAAAATATTTAACGCTGGAAGGGACAGATTTCTGTGTTGAAAAGTTCTTTCTTTCCTTTTTGTGGTTCGTCTTTTAAATTCACCAGCTCAGGTTTTCAACATGTGGCTGTGATGTGTTATTTGAAACGTAGTAGACACTTAAAGTGTAGTAGTAGTAGTTCAATCTAATTACAGACCTATTTCAAACCGGTTGGACTTGTGTGTAGTTATTAAATTGAATAATATTTGTTTATGTAGTAAATCAATGTTTGCCTATTAAAAATCCAATATCAAACAGTCGGTGTCATCCACCTCAAGTATGATGGATACGTTTGTGTTTGTGTGATTATAGTATTTGTTATATTAAAGATCAATAGTACATTGAATTCCTGTTTGCCATCCATGATAATATGCATGAATATATTGCTTTTATGGCATATCTCAGGAGTATCAACAATCTAGGATGTATCATCTTCATAGATACAATAGGTCAGACCTTTGGCTCAACCCATAAAGAGGCAGTCACAGTAATCATAAAGTAATAAAGTAACAGTAACAGTAACACCAAAACTGTATGTTTCAGTGGAGTGAAGTTGGTGGGGATCAGTTCAGGTAAAGGCCATTTCAGAGTTAGATTTCATGTCCTCAACATATATAATTTGGATTTCCGTCACAAACAAGTTAGGCAGAGAAACACACACCATGACGCTACAACTTTTGAATGGATCAAGAAAATGAGTGGTCTGACTGTGAATGATATACTAGTGTATCTCACAGGATTGTGTATGCTGTCAATCAAACTGTTGTGGTTCAAACACTGGAGCTCCAAGTATTATTTGGCATGGCCCTGTCACTCTACAAGGTGACTAACATAAAACTACTGTAAAACTCAAACACATAACTCTTCCAAGGAACCAGGAACACGCCTTGATTAAATTTGTATTTTCTAATAATAGACTGTCCTAAAGTGAGGCATGGAGACAGCAAGAAATTCAATATTTTTCTGGATCTATTTCCATAAACGCAAAAAGGGGAAAACTAAATACTACTAAGACAGCATGATCTATTTTGGATGTCAATCATGAGATACATACGCCTACTTTTTAATGAGACTGGCGTTTAACTTTTGAAGAAACAGACACAATTATCTCACAATTTCACAATGTTCAAGACGTAACAGTGGCACTGGGAGTAGAAACAAAACACGGTTCATCATAGCAGAAATTGTGCCCTCTCTTGGTGAAAAGCACGTATGGTGGTATAAGACGCAGCTATATCTAATGTATGTCTTCCTGTTGTGAAGATCACTTTTCACACGAATGGAGGAGACTCGGTGTTGAAGCTGCTTTCTTATGTTCTGCCTGTAAAAAATGCGTGAGACGTGAGGCGAGAGTCCACGCAGCAGCAGCAGCAGCAGGTAACGCAGACTGGAGGAAGCCAAGGAGAAATGGAGGGGCTGCGGTTGTCATGGAAACCCAAGGGGAGGGGGGGGGGCGGAGCGGTGCGGAGTGGGACCAGTTTGTTTTGTTATGGAAGGTCACGTGACTGGACGAAGCTCCGCCCCCGTCCCCCCTTTCCACCGATTCAACCGTGTAAACTGCTCCTCGGTTAGTTACTACAAAATGGCTGCAGAGGCTCTGTCGTCAACGAGAACCCACTGAACGCTTCACGGTAGGAATTACTAATCCCCCGCCACTGTTCCACTATCTCAATGTTCAATTTGCATCTTTCCACTGTGGGAAATATGCAGAATATTACGATACATCGGCTCGGCGTCTTGTATTTATCCAGTGTCGGATGCTGAAAATATTCCAAGTTCAACCCACTCTGACATCAGTGTTTCCTTCGCTGTCACTGTGTATTTTTACGACATGTTTTAAAACTGGTTTTTCTTCGTTATTTTAAATTCTTGGCGTCGTCCTTCGAGACCCTCTGCGTGCTTTTATGACAGCGTATTCGTGCTAATTTGGAATGTTAGCCTAGCTAGCTGTGTGGATGCACAGTTCTCGAGTCAAGGGCAACCCTCCGTGCTGCTTGTTGAGTTGTCGTGTTTGTGAGGCAGACACACGCACTGCTCGGATGCTTGTTGTTGCATGCGTGTGGAGCAGAGTTGTCATGGATTTTTCTTGCAGTTCATTCCTCTGCTCCGAACATGGTAACTGCATCACCTGCCTGCCACTAGACGTGTTGGTAAACCGAGTTTACCTGCTGCGCTCCATGCTTGTTACATTTAACAAATGCAAATGTTTGTTTCTTGCAAATCCTCATGCATTTAAGCGTTACGATCGATATTTTTCCTGTTTGATGTTGTAGTTTCTTGCGATATTGATTATTCTAACTGCAACACATATGTGGTGATATCGTGTCAAGTTCATGTTTGTTCTTTCTGAGATGAGCTTCTTCCGTCTATATTATAGTCATGGTTCCTTATCGGACATAACGAACTGTTGTTGGATCTCTTGACTAATTGTGTAATTTTTTAAAAACTGGGCTGAGTTTGACTGAGTGTTTGCCTGACACATGCATGTTTGCCCAGTAATCCTGGAGTTGCCATACATCATTGATTGCTTCCTGTATTCCCTTCACCATGGTCACCAGTCTGCTCCTGCTGCTGCTTGACATCCACCAGTGACACTCACTCTCATGAAGAAGGCGTGTGTGTGCAGGCTGAAAATGCCAGCACCCTCATGCATGCAGAGGCCAGGCTGACGTAAGCCGTGAGGCCTGCTGGTTTTACTAATGTGCTTGAGTCCCTAATTTGGGTTAAGGCCTTGCAAGCGATGAAGACACGATGGTTGGGAAGTGGGGGGGGGGGGGGGTCTTTTCTGTCCCTACTGGGTCAGGGGCCTCAGTCAGCACCCAAGCTTCTGAAAAGGGCAGTGTATTCACAGGGAGGCGCCAAAGGGGGCTTGATAACAAAAACAGGCCACTAAATACTCTGATTACTATGTGGCTTAGGTCATCGCTTCACTCTCAGTTTAGACTTGAGTTTGCGTTTTGCATCGTTCTGGACCGCCTGGGTTAGGCCCCCTTCTGCCAGATAGTCTCATTTAGTTTGGCTGGTTGTTTAGTCTCGGCGATCAGCTGTAGTTGTATTCCTCGGTGGAAATGATAACTTTGTTAGCAAAGCACTTCGCCGCTGACAACGCAACGGATTTTTGTCGTTTTGCTTTAATAAAGCTACATGGCAGAAAAGCTTGTTTCACGCATTGTGTGTTGGATTTCTGAGGCTAGATACAGACGACTTATCAGACCCTTAACAGTCATTTGTAGATTAAATGCTGTCCTGACTGATGTGTTTTTTCCTCAGGAAATCTGTTGAGTGTGATGCCCCTTAATGCAGCTATAAAAGTTATATTAGCTCTCTTTTGCTGTTGCTTCACACAGCAGCCTTTAGAAGACAAATGTGGAAATCATAAAAGTATTATAATAGGAATTTAATGTGACATTTGTAGGGAATGTTCTCTGTACTGTTGGAACTTTAATTGGTTAACTAGTCTGGTGAAAGTCTTCCCTTGAATGTGGGAGCAGATGATGGACGCGGGGACCGGAGGTATTGCATGTGGAGTGTGTCCATACAAATGATTTCAGGGTGTGTTTAGAGTGCCAGGAGTGAAGCAGACAAAGTTTCTCTCCTCCTTGTTATTTGTTTGCCAGGTCAGAAAGCATTAACATGACCACACTGAGAATAGCTTCAAGCACTTTAGAGATTACAATCCTCTTTGCAGGGCAAAAGGACTTTGCCAGTGCTTACCTTGCAATTTTTAAACCATCACACACACACATTAAAAGTAAAACGACTGATTTGGTGTTTTCCGCTGTGACTGAGATTGTGTGTTTGCATACCTGCTGCACATTCTGCTGTGTGTGTGTGTGTGCTATTTTTCAGAGCACATCTATGAAGCCATGTTGCCATTGCGCAGAACAGCAAAGGGGGTTGCACATTCTGCCATAGAAGTGGCGGCTGCTGCTGCTGCTGCTGCGGTTGCTAGCGAGCGTTCTCCCAAGGGCTCGCCGTGTTCTTGTTTGGCTTGCAGCGATGGCATTCCTGGCTCCGTGCCCAGCGACTGCCGTCTAGCGTCCCTTCCCCCCTCTCACTCGCAAACACACAAACTAACCCTCCAGCTCCATCAGTCGCAGCCCCCTCATCGCCCTTCCTCCACCACGGGGCAGCGAGGCATTTACATGTTCACAGCAGAACGCTTGGCTAAGAAAAGTCACCTTGCACATGATGGATATCCTTCCCTTTCTGTCTTCCCTGCATTTTCTGCCGTTGGTCTTTTACAGCTGTTCCTATCGGACTGTCCTTGCTCTCTCCCCCATTTTGACTGGATTATTTTATTTTTTTATTCTCGTTTCCCTCGCCTTCCTTTGTCAGCTAAGCGAGTGTGTGGGTTTAAGACAGAGACCGAGCTCTAATCCTGTTGTTCTGACAGGAGGATATAATGCCACCGCGCTGAGCTTATTGACTTCTGTCCATATCAACAGGAGAAGTGCTGTCCTCCTCCTCCTCCTGGTGTAAGCTTAGCCCGCTGCTACGTGAGGAAGCAGAACTAACATTACATCTGAAGTGTGATTCATTCACTCATTTATTTATAGAACGGTTCAATCAAATGTGCAAATCTAGCGTTTTGAAATCATCATTAGGAGTGTATGGTGAGTTTTGTGTTTGAGTCAAGGAGAGCTGCGTCTGTCCAAACCACGCAGATGTTTGGTCCCTGCTCAGGAACCAAATGATTCTTCACCCCAAATCCTTCCGATGCTCTGCCCTGCACTCCCCCCCCCCCCCTCCCATCCGGGTCAGAGGCCGACAGCAGCTCACATTAACTGGAGCATCTCTCTTATCCTGTGATCCTCCATGACACAAGCCCCTGATGCCTTTGAAAGCAGCAGCACTCGCTATTTATAGCAGGGCAGCTGCACAAGCAGGTTCCATATTGAAACTCTTGGCTTTAAAAATAAATATTTATGATGTGAATTGGTAGGCAGGAGTGTGGTGGTTTTTGTTTTTGTGTCGAAGCAAATTCCAACGACCAAATCCCACAATCTGTACTACACTCCAGTTATGAAGACGCTCTATTTATAGGGCTGCTCTCTTTTACACTTTATGTCCATCAGGCCTGGAGTGCTGCAACTCCGGCTTAGTTCACTTCTCAGTTCATGTACACATAGAGGGCAGGAGGTGACTGAGTGACTGATCATGTGTGAGAAGGCCCAGCGTATGGGCCAATAGCACTGTCTTCAAATGATATTGTTGTTTTCAAGCTCATATTCAGCGTCAATATGTTATGAGGAGCCAAAATGATCACTGAAAGGGAAAACCAATATTCAGCATTTGAACAATTTCAGGGTTTAATCTTAAACATCAAGTGTCATGTTCATGAACGATTACATTCATTAGACCGATTCTGTGTGTAGTTTGTTTACCGTGCCAAACTTATAGACACCACTCAGGAAGGTAATAAATAATTGGATTGTCGCGACATTTCACGCAGATTTTCTTTAACTAGATTCACAGGTGTCTTAAATCTTCTAATCAGTCACTAATCAGTTTTGTGTCATTGTGCGCTCCACATTGAACAAAGACAAGAGAACGGGTATCAATAATTCTGTCCGTTTTCATTCAGGGGAACAAATACACGCAAAGAATACTTGTGCTGATCGTTTAAAATGTTTCAGTAAACCAATGTGCATACATACGAACATAGTCTCTGTCTGTTACTTGAAGAACACCTATTGATGCTGATTATGATTATGCTGACATGGTGTTTTATGTGATATTCTGAATAAAATCTCCACTCATTACCTCAATTGGAGTCCAATGTATATATTTTCCAGATCAGTGATCCAGCAGCTTTTTGAAATTCCGAATGAGAGGGGTTGGTGTTGAGACTTCTCAAACAAGAAGTACCGTAGTCACTTTGCCCTGTTGCTGGCCAAACTTGCATTCTATGGGCCGAGGCCTCTGGAAGGCAGCGACAGCAGCAGCAGCCGTCATCAAGTCTACCAATCAGTGCAGTTTGATTTACTGACAATTGTTGTGGATTTGTAAGTCTTCTTCGTTGCTCAGACAACTCTGTGTCCAAATTAAAAAATTTCGGAAAAGTTCATCATCTGTTTCAGCTCCCCGGCAAAGATGAGCACCTAGAAGAGCAAACACACACTTTGTCCCGTCTTTTATTGTATGAAAGGATGACACACTTTCCAAAGAGCAGCACATTAAGATACTGAGTTACCAGTTCATTAGGTGCAGCTTTGCAGTCTGATGCAACAGCCCTGCAATAAATCCCGTCTCTGTGAAGTTTATAGCTTTGATTATTTTTGTTGACACTCGCATTCAGCGTAGTTAGCGGCTTTGTCTCGTACTGCGTGAAACTGAGAGTAGTCTCTGATATTCTGTGTCCCTCGTGTGTGTAAACGGGGGTGGAGAGAGCACTAGAAACACTTCAATAAGTAATTACACCTGACGATGACGTGCATTACCACTGCCTTGCCGCTGTCATAGTGGCAGCCTGTGTGCTCATTGGCTGCAGATGAAGAAATGTGTGTAGGCTGTCTTCTTCATAGTGTAGTTACAATGTGTTCTTTGAAAGGTTTGTTATTTCAGAGGAATCATTAAATAAATCAATAAACAGCTAAGAGAATACGCTGTGCTGGTTTCCCCCCCCCCATGTTTTCTCTTGGTTTGGTAGGAGACCCCGGACTATTAATGGAAGCAAATATTACTAAATGATAATACAACTTTGGGCTATTGTAAGAACCAATTTTTTATGATTACATGGTCTGTAAGCTCAATCATATTCCCTGCTTGTCTTTATTTCCCCTTTGAAGCTCTTTTTGAAGAGACGTTTTAAAACAGAGGGTCACGGAAAATTGCAAAGGGAAGTGGAAAAGGAATATTATTCAGAAGCAGCAGTGTATCCCATTGCTCTGAGGACACGCTCCTTACTACAGCGAGTGACCTCTGATTGCCACTTAGAAGTACGACGCGGCGCGTTTGGGCTCAGTGTTCTCCTCTCTTATGTCTTACTCCATTATTGAACCACTACAACCAAACCGATTCCAATCCAGTGGCGCTAAAGGGTGCCGTCTGTCTCCACCTGACTGCTCACCGGGGCCTCGGGGGAGCGCTTGTTGCCAGGCAATGGCACACACACCGCACACTGTCATCTACAGCGGCATGGTGTGTGTTTGACAGGAAAAACTACAGTTTGACACCTAAGGAGCGCAGAATCTGATTGCTAGCTTACATTCTCTGCTCTCTGGCCAATTACTTATTTTTAATAGAGACATGCAGATGCTATTTTTAGGGACGCGTTCAGTTATAGTTGATAGTTACCTGGCTCAGTGTGGAAATGAATCTCATTTGCCCAAACTAAAGTGGACCGACAAGACCTCCTTGAACTTTCCTCTGCCTGTCTTCTCCTGTTGGTGTTGTGAACGTGTGTGTTTGTGTAACGGCATGAGGGAAAGTCTACTTAACTGTCTGCTGATGGCTTTTACGTGATTGATTTTACTTTGGAGAGCAAAGCCCAGACTGTATACTGCAGCTTAATACATGGAAAGAAATGGTTTGCTGCTTGTGTTCACCTGCTGAGAAACAACAACATCCTCCTCCTTAGCCTTAACCTGCCTCTGATTAAAACCTGTCTATCTCTGTCCCTTTCTTTTTTTCTTTTGTCCAAATCGAAGCTGTGAGAAGAAAAAAGGAATACAAGAAGAGAACTATTTGATGGAAGATAAGAAAAAGAAAAAACAAGAAGACAAGAAAAAGAAAGAGGCTGCTCAGAAAAAGGTAGGCTTGCGGCTGATCATCCTTTTACCCCATCAAGTTGGTTTTAATTGGCTATTTCTGCTTGATTGCCTTGTTTAGTGTTTTAAAAGCACTTTGGTACGGTTAAGCCCCAGTTCAAGGCTGTTCAGACGTGATAAAATGTACAGAAGCTGAACTGGGCCATTTGCATTCATGCTGAGCGCGCTACTCGTGATGACTGTGCATTTGAAGTCTTCGGCGCCGTAGTTGAGCTGCTGTAGCACCGTTACAATGCGTCCAGGCATTTTCACGCGCATTTCTGGCAAGTGTGTTTCCCGCAAGAAGTGCAAACCGAGCGTTCTCGTCCTTCCCACATCTCCCACTCCTGTGTATCAGTTTGTATTATTTACACACAAGCTGTACTTAGATTTCTGGCTGCAGCGTCGTGGATGGAATCAACCGGATCTTTGTTTGACTTGTTGCTTATTTGGATTAGGACAGGAAGTGCAGCAGGTGAAGAAATGCGAGTGGGGAACGCTTCCACTGATTATAAGCCCATGGGTCATTTACATGCTTGAGTAAGTTGATTTACAACCGCGTAATTTAAGTCTGTTACTTGTGCACCAATGATTTCAATCTCCTCAATGGTGTCACACCACGATTGGTATAAATCGATTTTTGCCTTCATCATAGTAGAATGGAAGCTTTAACATGCAAGCGTGGATATTTTTGCCATGTATTCTTTTTGCTTTCACTAGTCTAAGTCTGGTTTCTTTGCCTTTAATGGGAGCATTTGTGTTATCCGGCATACACTGTGTTCTGCCACCTTTTTCTTTTTTAACCCCCTCTCCCCTCTCCTGCGAGCCCATTGAACCCTTTCACCCCACTGAGTAATGAAAATGAACATGAACCTTTTAGCATTTCAATAGATGAACACCAGCAGCCCCTGAACATTCTGTTCCAGTGACCCTGGCTAGTCGCTCCAGCACTTCCATGCAGCCAGCAGATCTCAAAGTGCGACTCAGATGGGGGATTGTGCCTCCTAAACACACATTTATATATAAGATGTGTACTTTAATTAAATGTGGACACAATGCATGACTCATGTTGGATCTTGACTCTGTTGCTAATGTGTTTCTCCTCTGTTTCCAGGCCACAGAACAGAAAACCAAAGGTGAGTCGTACTTACTACTCGTATTGAAGTTTTGCAGGAGACAAATGTGCTACACACAACCCAAAACAAATAGCTTACTACCTTAAAGTTCATTTTTCATAAAGTATTTCTTCAGCATGTCTTTATTGCTGCAGGCGTTAACACAAAGATGTTTCTCTGCAGCTAGCCCCAATAAACATTGCAATGATATTTATTTTTAAAACAGTGGGGAGACGAGTTTTGTTTAAATTCAATAACTTCCTATTTAGAGAGATAATATGTAATCATTGCCTCAGAGCCACAGTTTGCCCTCACTGCTGTGGATGCTCCGTATGAAACATTAGCTTTTATCCAGTAGAACATCTTTTAACTGTGGCCATTAGCTCACAGCCGGGTGGCCCCTCGCTACCTGAGCCAAAATGGAGGCCAGGTGTCTCTACAAGACTAATAAGGAGCGCGGGGACGCCGGGGGTGATGTAGCTGCTCCCTGGGACTACCCATGGGCTTCACAGGCAAACCTCAGTGGCTAAGGTGGTGAGGAGGAAGCAGATGAGCTGAGGAGGGCGTGAAAGAGCCAGAAAAACAACAAAACCACTCCTGGCGGAAAGAGACGAGACAGGAAGACGTCAGGAAGGGAGTTAGATAGAAGCTCACAGAAAGATGAATTCTGTGGGGAGGAGTGTGCTTAGCTTGCAGTCCAATGCTCATAATGACCACAGCGAGGTCACTAGGGAATGATGGACAGCCGGCCCAGCACCAGATCTCCTTGTTGCGATAAGGAGGCAGATGGAATGAGGACTTAATGTCTCGCAATGGATAGGCAGGGTGAAGATCTGATTAGATCTCCTGTTAGCCATTGGCAGCATGGGCTCCTGCACTTTTAACGTCAGCAAGAGGGTGGCCTACTAATTTACCAGCCAGCGTGTGTTTGTGGCCAGAGCTGCATCCTTTCAAACAGTTCTGTCCGTCAGGTGGTCAATTTTGTAAACATCAATCAAAAGGAGCAAGTGGGCTCGTGCCGTCCTCTTGTGGCTGCGCACAACCACAAACTCTAATCGTCAAGGGTCGTGGCCTTGACCCCCTTCGCCCCCTCCCTCCCTGTAGGCTGAGTTAATGAGTGTAATGTCACCTAGGTGCCCCCTCCCCCTTTACTCCTCCCATCTGACTCACCCTCAGTCTCTCACTGTTTCCTCCACTAATGAATGTGATCTGGGTTAGCTTTGTTCGCATGCTCCTCAACTCTCTCATCTGCTTCGTGTTGTTGTTTCACTGCATCTGTGATTTGACCTATATATGCACTCCCCCCCAACCCCCACCCATGCACACACACACACACACACACACACACACACACACACTTATTGGCTTGAATGCTGCTCGTCACGGCCACACTGAACTATCTTATGTGTTGTTTTTTTACACCGTTCTTCAGATTGACTACATGCACGTTCCATTCTATGTGGGTTGTATCCATATGGTTATTGACTCACAGTCTCTCAGTGCTTGATCTGTAGTTTTAGTCTTGGCACCAGGATTTCTTTGACTCCTCGATTGTCTTGGAAAACCTCAGGGATTGTTATACTGGCGTGTAATGCAGGCACACAGATGGAGCTCTTAAAATGTAGTTGTTATTATCAAAGACGAACACATTGTGAATGTGACTGATGCCAAAGATGTGACTGTGAGTCCATGAACACAACAGAAAGGTCTCCTAATTGATCTAGATCCTAACAGCTGATTAGGAAGAGGAAACAACTCTTTATCGTCGTGACATCGGGTAAACAAGGAACTAATTAGAAAGACGGGGCTAATGTGGAGGCTGAAAAACGCAGACAACCGTATGCAGGTGATCTCCAGGAAAACCCGATGTACCATAGTAACACTACACCACCGCCTGTTAGCCGCTCTATGCAGCAAGGCCCTGCCTGGGACTTGCAGAGGGAAAACGGAGCAGATGGAGGTGGGCTGTAAGCAAGGACTTGGAATGCATTGTCATGGGTGTACGTGTACGCGCGTGCGAGAGAAGAAGAAGAAGAAGCCAGGTTGTTGCCTGAATGTAGTATGTTTGGTTAATGTGGAGAGAGCTGCGAAAAAAAGAGCATGACGGAGCAAAAGAAAGAAAGAAGCGGCGAGCTGTTGAAGAGTGAGAACACACACACACACACACACACACACACACACACACACACACACACACACACACACACACACACACACACACACACACACACACACACACACACACATCAATCACCACATGGCTAATACCACACACACGTCCTAAAATAACATAATTTTCTGTCGTAACTTTGTCTAACTAATAGCTGAACATCACAGTGGAGCCGACTGATTGCACACAGGAGGAAGTTTTTACATGCTGCTCTGTCACAACCGCAACTATATTCACTCTACAACAACTAGATCATGATATTGCATCACACACACATTTCTCTCCTCATCCAAGGTGGGGCGCAGCATCAAGGCCAAACATTGACACGGCGCCGTAAAGGATTGTGTTATTATACAGTGATGTGGCCAGCATCATCTCATAACAGATTAATTTTCCATTTCACATTGACTTAATTACCGCCAGCGCTGTGTGTTGAGAGCCATAAATTGCTGTGCTTGATTGTAGGGGAGTACCAATGTCATTGTGGACACCTCTTGTATTCATCTCAGCCCAAGAGGAACAGAGCTTAAGTTAATGCTTCAACAACAATGATGACGATGATAAACCCTGTTTCATAGATGGCTGGTGGTTGAGATTTCAATCAAACCTTTTATGCCAATCAAACGAACATATTTCAATTGTACAGGAAGCCATTTGTGACATTTTCCCGCTGAGAAATTGCTTATGTTGTGTTTGTTTTTCGAAAATGTTTTGGCGTATTGCACTGCCCAGAGGTGCTGCCCAGGTCAGGAGGACAGGAATGTATTGTACCGTATCACTTCCTCCAAATTTCAACACACACATCGCATTCTGGTCTGCCATTAGCTGCTGGGACAAAAGGTCGGGGGGGAGAAGTGAGGAATGAGTCTTGTCTGTATCTCAGAACTGATTCCTTTTTTTAAAACGGTTCCAATCTTTTTGACGCAATTCAATGAAAATGTATATTTGCAAAAGAAAAGTCCAGGTATTCTTGAAAACACCTCCACGTCACCAGAGAGTTCTCTCCACACTCGCTTTGTAACATGAGGAAAGGGTTCTACCATTGTCAGCCGATGTTCCCCATTCTTTCTGGGTCAGGGTTCATACCTGTACCTATGGAGCGACTAAAGCTGAGGTCAGCCACCCTGTCCAGGAGTGAGGAAACATCAAAAAAATACAACAGCGCTGTTTAGAGTAAGAAGAAGTTCTTGAGTTGTTTGTTACCAGTTCATTCAGGCCTTAACTGGGCCGATTAAAGGCTCAGCTGCGGAAAGCTTATAATCGCTCTCCGACTGTACATGTATCTGTGTACGCTCCATCCCAGAGCAAGGCGACGACCCACTTTGATGAATGGAAAGCAGCGTCAGCATGTGCTAGCTATTATTAAACCTGTAGATGGAAGGGCGTCGATACTATTGAGATCAGCAGTGATCCGTCTCCCTCGCCGATCCAGGCATTTGTTCTCTGGTTCGCATCTGAACTCTGTACTTGGATGACGTGCAGCACATTGAGATACGACTGATCAGCATACAAAATCTCCTTCACCGGCCCCCCCCCTACACACACACACACACACACACACACACACACACACACACACACACACACACACACACACACACACACACACACACACACACACACACACACACACACACACACACACACGTCAGACAAGTATGCTATCATCGTTTTCTATCAGAAAATTAAGAGCCCTTTAAAGTGTAAAATGGGATGTCTTCGTCTGTGTGAAGCACACACACACACACACACACACACACACACACACACACACACACACACAGCCCTGAGGCCACAGTTTGATGTGCATCTTTGATGAACTGGGAATTCGCCAAGGAGCTCACACAGCTGAGGACTGCTTTTGCAAATAGACTGTCAGAGACGGTATAGTGTGATCTCTTCTTACAGTTTAGTTCACTTTTCATCTTCAGAAAGCTGCTTTGTGTGTTTCCCGGTACTAGAGGCATGTGCGCAGTGCTTCTGTTTGTTTTTGTTTGTTTGTTTGGATCAAAATCCCATTGAAGGCTTTTCATCATTCTTGTACACACCTCGGCGTAGCCAGTGTGTTTCACAGCAGAAGCAATCCCAGTAAATTCTTGTGATTAGAGCAGAATTATCTCATGGTTGCAGTTATGGAATTTGTTCATGCTGTTAATCGATGTGCAGGGACATTTGTTTGAAAGGAAACATCCAAAGCAGCGGGCAAGAGGCAAATAGTGTTGTGATTGTAAGCGGATTTAGACTCGAGCTGGTTTCAGGCAGTGGGACCCATGCGCACAAGGGGGTGGAGACTGTCTTACACACATACACACACACACACACCATTCTCTTCATCACTCACCCTCCCTGCTCTTACCTCTTCGCCTGCTGTACCTCGGCTCCCTCTCCATGTTTCCCTCTCTATCTCTCCTCTCTCTCCCTCCCTCTCCTTCCCCTGTGATTGGTTGACGGAGAAGCCAGCCAACTTCCCCCTTCCCCCAAGCTTCCAGAAGAATGTGCGGCACACATCAGAGTCCCAGCGTTCCAACAGTCGTTTCCTAACTATTATTACACGCTGTGCCCTGGCCACAAAATCCTCTTTGTCCTTCTTTTGTTTTTTTATAAAGAGGAAATCGCCTCCTAAAATCATTCGTGAAAATTTTCCAGAAATGATTGGCCATCTGCTTGCCCTAATACTGTAATAATGACAAGATGGATAAGAGGGAGGCCACAGTGAAGGACAGAGAAAAGGAAAACGAAAGTGGGGAGGGATGACGAACAAGACCAGGGAGGAAATGGAGCAGATGTGGTGAAATCCAGTGAGAGGCGATCTGTAGCCATAGAGCTTCTCCTCCCGAGTCCTGGCAGCATGTAGAGAGAGAGAGAGAGAGAGAGAGAGAGAGAGAGAGAGGGAGGGAGAGGGGGAGAGGGAGAGAGAGACGGTCAGACAGACGGGTGGAGGAGAAACAGGATCCGTCTGTGCAGTCAGTATTTTAGCCCACAGAGGGGCCGCAACTGCTGAAGGCACAAGTTACCCAAAATCACCTCCCTGTCAACCCCTCGCCTCCCCACCAAACACACACACACACACACACAGACACACAGATAAGGCTAGTATCTCATTGTTTTCCGTCACTGTGTACATGTCTGTGTGAATATGCTCCGAGACTCTCCTGTCCTCCTCCCTCACTGTGGGCCTCTGCATTACATAACTGTGTTTTTGTCCATGTGAGTGTGTCGGGCTGCCCGCGTGTGTGTGTATGTGTGTGAGTTATTCATTGCTTCACTGCACACACTGAAGTACTGCACTTTATAACTCATTTAGGCCACACAAAGATTTTCTTTTCGTTTAGTTGTTGGCTTTACATTTTTTGTGTGTCTTTTGTGTGACCCCCCCCCCCCTCCCCCCCCGGATATGTTTTAATCCAGCTAATACCTCAACTGACGTTTAGCTGAGTGCGCACCACAGCAGATCAGATGAGGGTTGGGTGTGTATGTGTCGTTTTAAAACACCTTGTTTTGCATCCTGTTTAAATTCAGTTGACCAGCTTAGTCTGTTACGTAATGCAATGTACTGAGGCGATTATCCAGTGTGCTTTGTGTCCATTATGTATCTCACCCAGCACTGGCTCTGTTACCGCCGAGCTGATCATCCCCTTGGACTTAGCGGTGACCTCTGACCTGGCAGTATATTAGCCTGCCGTGTCAGCCGGCAAGCACTTCACTCCTCCGGCCCCTGGCTTAGATTTGGCATTGGTTACTGTGGAAATTAAGTGATTGTGCATGTTGAGTGTGTGTGTGTGTGTGTGTGTGTGTGTTGAGGGAAAATATCTCTGTCTGTTGCTATGGGTAACTAAAGCTATCGGGACGTGACCAATTAGCTGCAGCGTCCATACCAGCATCTAATAACTAACAGCTTTGCTCGAGCATTGAGTGGTGATCATTTCAGCAGTTACAATGTGTGACTGACCATGAATAGTTAATGATGTTTGGGGCTTGAATGCTGACAGAGACTACAGACTACAATAATGCAGCCGGCAGCTCTGAGCCCATTATCTATAACTTGACCTCCTCGGCAAATCTACTCTGCAACCACGCAGTTCTCTGGACTGTGATCGTCGTCTCAGAGCTGGAGTTTATTATTGTGCCACCATGAGATTATTATAGTTCTCCGCTTCAGCCTTGTGTTTAGAGTGGCCACTGCCTATAATTGTGTTCCGTGCAGCCAAGAGAGAGAGACTGTACATTTATAGGCCCAACCTCCATTACCTTTCTGGATTTAACGTCTTGGTCCTGAACTGGAAAAGAAGCAAAGTGGAGGAAATGTCACCACAGCATCTTTTCATAAAACTCAAATCGTGTGTGTGTGTGTGTGTGTGTGTGTGTGTGTGTGTGTGTGTGTGTGTGTGTGTGTGTGTGTGTGTGTGTGTGTGTGTGTGTGTGTGTGTGTGTGTGTGTGTGTGTGTGTGTGTGTGTGTGTGTGTGTGTGTGTGTGTGTGTGTGTGTGTGTGTGTGTGTGTGTGTGTGTGTGTGTGTGTGTGTGTGTGTTGGTGCACACAGGGAAAGCAAAAACCTGTTAACTCTCAATCATTTTGGTTGCTTGTTTACTTGATAATGCCCACGGCACACAGTGACGTTTTGTGTAATAGGCATCCATGTCAAACACAGTGAGGCGGTGAAGCTCAAAGAGGCCCATGACATCAGAAAGCTAGAAGCTCCTTACATGCATAATGCAACTATTTATTAAAGCTCCTGATCAAAAGCACTGCAGAGCAAATGTTGACATCAGTGGTTGGAATCTGAGGAACAGACATGTCTCGCTCTCTCTCACTCTCTTCGCTCTCTCCCTCTCTCTCTGGCTAACGTGCATATTGACAGTGTTTTGGTTTATTTGCAGCCACGTGATCATGTGCTCCAGTGTGTGTGTGGGCACTGGAGCAACAGCACTTCATTATTTAACTCACATTATAATATTTAGAGAAAGAGAAAAGCAAAGCCTGCCTTGCTGCTCATGTATAAAGCCTTACACAGCAGATGTTGGGTGTTTGTATCTATTTTAGAAGGCGGCACAGATGATTGTTATTAACCTTCTCTTTTTCTGCTCTCCTCAGTGCCAGACTCTGCCGAGCTCGACCCCACCCCTCCTCTTCCCCCTATCAACCCCGGTGTCGTCCCGCCTGTACCCCCCAGCAGTGGCAATGGCAAACGCGCCCCTCCCGGAGGCCAGTCGCAAACAGCACAACAGTCCCAGACTCTGCTCCAGCCGCGCTACCCGCCCAGAGAGGTGCCACCACGCTTCCGCCAGCAGGAGCACAAGCAGCTGCTGAAGAGGGGCCAACCTTTGCCCCCCGGGACCCTGCCTCTCGCCACCGCAGGACACCCTGCGGCGACTGAAGCCTCAGCATCAGGAGCCACACACTCCTCCTCTCTCTCCTGCTCCTCCTCCTCCTCCTCCACTGCCAGCCTGCATACAGGTCAGCCTAGACTCACTCTTCCTTTTCTCCTTTGTGCTTCAGCTCAGATTGAATTGAAACAAAAGTGAATATAGCTTTATGACTATTATGGTTCTGCTTGTCGCAAACTCTTATTTGTGCAGCGGTCGATGGCGAGAGGAGTTCAGAGTTGCAGTGAAGCGATGTCTGTTAAGCACGGCCCCATAATGGAGTAATTGTGTGGCACAGTAAGAGTAGTAAATGGAGCACTGTGCCTTTTCTTCTGGCTGATTACATTTCCAGTGATGATCAAAGAGAATGGCGTGAAACAAATGTCACACACACGCTGAAACGCAGCGTGTCCCAGTGCGTGATACAGAAGTGCCTTTTATTTACGCAGCCTGATATCAGTTCATTTTAAAAGTGGATGTATCTGGCATTGGAAGAGAGACCAGGTTGTTGTGTTTAATGATAAAATGCCGTCCTATCTTCAATTTGAATGAGGAGCGTTCATTTCAGCACTTTTTATCTTCTGTGAATGAAAACTCTTACTTCCTCTCGCGTCATTCAACCAGACGTGAGGCTGTTTGATTGCAGTTCTGACTTCATACCAATTAGATGTAATCCTCCTCCCCCCTCCATTCTCGTCATCATCCTCCTCGTCCTCCTCAAGCTCCGCTGACCAGTCCTATTTCCTGTTTTGGGGAGGAGGGGCAACACGGCGTTAGCTAGTTGGCCGGGTGCCGGAGTGGGCCTGACCTGGCATAGATAGAGAAAGACTGAGAGCGAAGGAAAGAAGAAAGAGTGTGAGAGCGAACATGGCAGAGGTCCAGTGCTGTGGGCTGAAGTGACTCATGGCTTACGGTAAAAGCTGTTGCTTCTCTCCGCCCCTCTGACTGCTTCGCTCTGCTCTACTTTGTGCTCGGTGTCTCTTTGAAATGTCTCATTACATTAGGATAGACAGACAGGAGGACCTTACACTCTTGAAAGACAAATAGGAGTCAAATGAAGCCTTGTGAAGTATTTGAGAGACTTTTTGTAGATCCACTACTACAGGCTCTTCTCCCTACAGCATTTCTCCAAACCACCTTATCGCACAGACCCGGCTACGGTCAAGTAGGATCTATGAACGTGTATAGAAACCTCCCAAATTACTCCCACCTCCTTCCCCGTCTCCACACCAAGCAGATCCCTGGCTGAACTCGACTCTCCATCCAACAGAGAGCCCCTGGAACACTGCCTGCCTGCCAGCAGCAGGCTTGTCTGCACACCCTTCCCGCCTTCAGCTCTCGCTGGTTGCTAGCGGCTGAAGCACACTAGCAGTATTCATTTCCTCCCGCTTTTCCTTCCTCTATTCATCCTCTGTCTCACGCCGCCCCTCCTTCCCTTGGCCTCCCGTTAGCTCTGGTGTGAAGTAAAGGTTGTGATACGGGTGGATGTGTTGCACGTTGCCGTCTCAGGCCTATGTAAACACACGTTTGCGTCCTCTGCAGCCTCACTAGCGTGTCGTCCTGTCCACACAAACAATGCTGCTCAGTGTTTTAGAGGTCAATGTTGACGACACACACACTCAGGTTTGTGATAGTTAAAATACCTGCCATACCTCCCCCATCATGTCTCATCTTGTTTATGACTCGTTAAAGTGCCTCCCAAAATTCCACATAAGTTTATATGAATTTAATGAATCAAGTTATATTTGAATTATGACACACAAATCTTATTTTTGTCTCTTTTGCCTTTGTTAAACACCCTCTATCTAACTGGTAGTCTAACCCCACTCCCCCCACCAGCAGCTTAATGTAGACTGTGAGGTGTTGAAAGCAGTGCAGCTAATGTGCTAATAGCTCGTGTAGCGGTGAACATAGACGATGTATGTACGCTAGATTCAGTGTCCTCCTTAAGTCTGCTGCTGCTGCTGCTGCTGCTGCTGTAACAGCCTTGGGATTCCCCCTCCAAGAGGGCTGGGATCTACTGATGTGATTAAGCTTCAGCTCTCTATTAACCACAAATGTTCAGCACTCGCACTTTCCTTCTTCCCTCTTGTCTCGGTTGCGCCGACGTCTTTTACTCTCTTTGCTGTCTCTGTCTTTGATCTGCTTATGCATTTGTGCGCACCTCCACCTCCACCTCCACCCACAGCATGCATGCACCTCCCCTGGCCCCTCCAGGCAGCCAAGATTAGTCAGGCCGCATGCATGTTTGGCTGCCAATCGTCCCATATTTACAGCCTTCTCCCAGCGTTACCTTTTGTACGGCTAACAATCCATACCCCAAGGCCCTTTCATGTAGAAGAGGCTATTTTAAGACTGGCATGCTGGAGAAAGCCCTTGACCTGGTTTATCCTTAGGGGAGCAGAAGGAGAAAGAGGATGTTCACTGGCAAACACCGGGTGCAGAAGTCTTGGATGTGTGCTCGTTCACAGACACGTTTTATCCCTCTGCAACACGTCTGCCAATTAAAGGCTGAACGACACCGTACTTACACGTTATACTACATAGAGCTGGGATGATGCACATAGGAAGTGTTACGCAAGAGGTTCATTCTCATTGTATGCTGTCTCTGCATACAAACACTTAACTTGACTTAACAGTGAGGAGGAGCACTTACAGACTGATACATGAGTGTGCTGTCTCTAAAAGGGCAAGTACTCTGGGTTTTGTCCACAGCGTCTTAATAGAGCTGTTGAAGTCACCGTGTCAAGGATTTTTATCAGTGCCAGTTTTGGTGGTTGTTGTTGTTGTTTAAATGTTTGTAGTTGTGAGTATTTATAGGCCTCCTTAGACAAAACGACTGCTTCACAAATTCCATTGTAAAGAGATGATTCACACTCACTAATATCAACTTACACGTGGAAAACTCAGATTCAGAACATGACTCATTAGCCACTGCTTTAGTAGGAGATTACTTTAGTTCTTCTCACTTAGTATTTCTAAGTAAAAGATGCCTCTCATGTGGTTAGAGTCTCATGTCCTCGCTCCTGAGACAGGTGGTCTTGCGAGGGCCTTGGTGTCCCTCCCATTCATTTCTAACCTGGCAGACTGGATCTCTTTTGGAAGCCTCTTTGACAACTTTACATCTCAGCCATCTTGGATGACGATGTTGAATTTCTCCAATCGTGCTTTGACCAAATCTGTATTCATGCCTACCTGCTGCATAAACAACAACAACAACAACAACAACAACAACAACATCAACAACCCTCATCTCACTGAAGTGGAACAAACTAATAATGTGAGACTTGACCAATTCACACAACGCCAATTATAATCAAGATGTTTTTGCGTGCTGCTCGTGTTCAGTTTGCCCTCAAATCAAAAGTAACGGAGATCAAGCAGGTGTAGCGTGTGCCATGAAGGTGTGTGCACGTTACAGAGCGCTTTCTTCTGGCTGGCAGCAGCCATTGTCAGCTCTGTACCATCCAGTCCGTCTGCCCCTGAGGGACTTCATTAAGCCAGGATCAGCCCAGCTGAGGCCCTCACGAGTCCTCATAGATTACTTCCTGCTTCTTTCTCTCCACATTCATCTCTGTCATTCATTTTCTATCTGTGTTTCTCTTTCCTCTTGATCCCTCTTTTTTTTTTGTCCTTAACCCTTACTTTCACCCTCCCTACATGTTATAAAAATATGTGTCAACTTGTTAAGGAACATGAGATCTTAAGATGTCTGATGTTTAGGCCAAATACAACAGCGGGAGAGGAAGGTTTGTCTTCTGATCTGAGCTCTCGGGAAGTATTGTTTGTGTGTGTTTCTGTTGCCAGCGTGGGGGCAAGGACACAGTAGATGCAGTGTTGCACACGTTATAACTAAAGGAGCGAGTGGCCATGTCAGTAGCACGGTATGACCTCACCGTGCGTTAGGTCCTCTCATTGGCGAGGCGTAGAGGGCTGAACGTCGACCGGATAAAGGGGCTCTGTTCTCTACCAAACATTGACTTATTGTGTTGTGCATGGGCACCGGGATCATTTGTAAACAATACCGCCTTGATCCAGGGAACCACTGCCTTTTTTTTACGCCAAGGCTCCGTCCCTGTCAATCCTCCTCCCTCCCTGCCGCCTATGACGTCTCGTGCATCTCTTCCCTCTGTTTCTCTTTGGTGTCTCTCTGTATTGCCTCCTGTCGTTTCCACCCTGCCCTCCACCAGGCTGTGTTTGGCAGCGTGTTTTAGTCTCCTGGCAGTGTGACCGGGGCCGTGGTAGCTGCCTCATTTCACAAACCTAGCCTGTGCCCTGAAAGCACCCCTATTTAGTGGCGGGTTTCCATCCGAGTACTGATGCTTAAAAGGTCTACATCCGTGTCTGGCAGTCACACAGAAGAAAGAAAGAAAGAAAGTCAAGAGATGGGGGAAAAAAAGGAAATTAGTTCTCCACAATGAAACAAATTCAAATGGAAATCACAATTTGGCCACATGAGATTAAGAAATGGTAAGAACCTGTGATTTATTTTGATATGGTGGTGTGAGGAGCGCCCTAACTGTGTGGTGCTGGTGGAAGCGTGTCTGTGGCACACGGGGGTAATTGTGGTCATTTTAACATCTGCCCAGCAAAGCCTCGTAGAGGAATTCAGTCGCTCCAAAATATACCATGTTTTGTAGTAGATCATATATGTGTCATGTCCTCCAACCACAAAAACATGCGAGTGTGTGAGCCAAACATACTGCAGTAAATCACCCCCCCCCCCCCCCCCCCCCCCCCCCCCCAATAATTGCAATCTGACGCAATTCACGAAGCCATGGTGTGTAAAGTGAAAATATGCCTTTCTATACACAAGCGTGTGTGCATGTGTGAGAAAATTGCCATTCCAGCAGTGATAGAGGCGGGGGCAGCAGGCTGCTGTGTGGTTTCTCTTGCTCTCTCTTGCCTGCCACTGCTATTCAAGGGGCTTTCCATTGTGGGTGGCAGTGCTAATTGCTGATGGAGTGGACCAGGCTAAATATTTAGTGACAGTTTTGGAAAGCTGAACGAGGCGGGGGGTTGGGGGGGGAGGCAAGAAGAGTCTCCCTTTTGTTTTACCCCCATGCCTCATGAGTGCATAATGAAAGTGTCCAGGCTTTATCCTTCAGCTGTTAACCAAGCCCCCACCACCTCCGATATAGCCCCCCCAACCCCCAACCAGCCCTCTTTCAGTGCTTTTCCGGAGAGGGAAAATCTCTGTCGGGATAGGAATAGAGCACGATATAAATAAAGTCCAAGTGAGGCAGCAATAGATAGAAGAGGACAGACCCAGCCAAAGCAGTGTCGGTGGGAGGGACGGAGTGCGAGGGGTGAGGAAGGAAGGGAGGGGGGAGGGGGGAGGGGGGGGTGTCTCATGCCGCGCAAGAGCTGTGCAACTTCTTGGCAGCATTTCAAAAATGAGCCTCAGAAGCTTGGCGAGCCGAGCAGACATATTGAGACAAGGATGATCGTTGCGTCGCACAAAACCTAGCTTTCTACAGGATGGTTGGGAGGCACCTCTCCACAGGTATTTCACCACTGTCGCTTCCCCCCTTCCCCCCTTCATCCTCCGTCTTAAATCAGACTTCTCTATTTGCTCTGCATTCCTTGGCTTGCTTTTACACACTGCGTATATGAGCACTATAATCCATTAAAGCTGCGACGGCAGTGCATTGCAAGCAGTGCAGTGTTGAATTCTGCTGTGTGTTTCTGCTGTGTTTATTTTGAGCAAGTGAGACATGCGTAGTGTTGAGGCAGCGATGGTGGAGATACAGACAGTAGCTCTGAGCCTTTTTGGCTCCGGTTCAGAACTGAGAAAATGGCGGTGCTGCACTCCTTAGTAGAGTGACGCCACAGAACGACAGCGCTGTGTGTGTGTGTCAGAAACACAGTGGCCTCCTTTTTCCCCCTGCTCTCTCGCTGCCACATCTCTTCAGTGGCAAGCATAGAAGACATTTTGACAGAAAACAGGGGGTGGTACACAAATGTTGTCACTTCCCACATGTAACCGACACAATCGGAGCCTTTGCATACAAACTAAGCATGTGCAGGCAGATGTAAACAAGAGCAGATGCAGCCGCAGGGACAGCAGAAAAGGAGCAATGAGGTGGCATTAGTTTGATCAGTGCATTTAGCACGCTCTGCAGCTGGGTTTACTTTAATCTAGCTCTCCAAATACACACACCAGGACTCCAGGGGGCTCACTCAAACACTGAGTAAGGCTCTGGCAAAAATAAGTTCTAGTTGTCGACTCTTTTGTACAGGCAGATGCAGGCTTACGTGGCGACAAGAAGACAGGCTTGCCAGGGAGCCGAGGCGGTGCAGAGTATTAGTGCTGCGTGTCAAGCTGGGGTCACAACTGCAGTGGTTAGAAGTCAAGGGTGAATCGCTTATCTGGCTCCTTTCATTGATTGAGTCCTGTAATGTTGCTCTCTTTTTGATCGACCACGGCTCCAGGTCCCTCGCTAGGGACACAAGTGTGAAAAGAGGAGCCATGATAACCATGTTACAAAAACATGTTGTGATTATTTGGAGGACATACATTTGTATTTCCATTTGGCCCATCCTGCATGTAGCCCCTAAACGTGGTAGATTCTTCTCTTTGTTTTCTTATTACATGCATCAGTAGTCCATATTTACACTCAACTACATATTCTATATATTGAATTAGTTTGGTCAGTTAGATTTTTACTGCACTCTTATCATTGATGCTCATTGTTAATAAGGTTGTAATCGTTTTCACAGAATTCTGAGGTCACAATTTGGTTTCCACTGGACTCGGTACAATATAATGCTTTAATTCTTTAACACATCTTTGCTCAGAAGATTGCATACATGGTTTCTGTAGGATTTCTACATAAATGTGATGCAGGAACATATTTTCTCTGTGGACACATTTATTAGGATATATTTAATATGTTAATACTCGACTGGTCTAGTCGAGTATTGAGTTGTATTTTGAGCCTGATCATTTCGTTAAACCATTTATTTATTCAGTTTAAATACTGAAATTAAAGCTGTATTTATCTTCTCATCAAAGCCACTCTGCTGCCATATTAGTCATTCTCTTCTCTGTGTTCAGGTTGGTCAGTGTGGGTGGTATTTATTTATTCATGAATAAAGCATCTTGTGATTTCTGCCTACTTATATGGCGTACACCTTTAATGTTGCCATGGTATTTCATAGTCGAAACAAAGATGTGGGCGTGGTGACATACTTAAGTTATACCTCTCTTCTGATATCCTTGCTCATTTCCTTTCCTTTTTCTTTCCTCCCATCCAGAACTGCCCCCACAGAGTGGCCAGGGAGCCCAGTATGACAATCCCCTCTGGGGACACTTACCAGTCAACCGGAGTGCCACAGGTGCTGCAACTTCCACCAATCTCAGCGGCTGGGATCAACTGATCATTGACCAGAAGGACACAGAAGCTTGGCCTTCCATTACCCATAGCCAGAACCAGGCCCCTCAAGGAGGATGCCCTTTGGACACTGACCCTGGTCGCCTGGCCAGCAGCAGCAGCAGCAGCAGCAGCAGCAGCAGCAGTAGTAGTTGTAGTACCATGAGTATGGCCACGGGAGCCAACAGCCAGACAGGTCACTTCCCTGCCAACCACATTAGTGGCAAGGCCAACAGTGGGCCCAGCTCTGCCAGTCATACTGGAACCAGCATGCTTTCCAGCCAGGTAGCAGCCAATCGCAGCTGGGGATCTGGGCCTGGACCTGCCCACTGCCCCCCTCAGTCCTCAGTGGGAAGTGAAGGGAAGAGTGACAGCTCAGTGGGAGGGGGAAGGGAAGGAGGCAGCAGGGGCTGGGGCTCCTCTTCCCCATCATCCTCAACCACCAACTTTAACTTGAACCTGAACCCTAATGCCAACCCATCTGCCTGGCCTGTGTTGGGACATGATGGAGCTGGCACAGGGGGAGGCAGCTCAGGGGGAGCCAACACCACTTCACCTCCTCAACCTGTACCCAATCTTTGCACCCAGGCTGGCCCCCTATCAGCCCAGACCAGCACCTGTACTGGAGCCAATACTAACAGCAACTCCTCTGGGATTGGCAGTGCCTGGGGTAGCATGATGGCCTCTGATTCCATAGAGCCACATCACTCCCCAGCCACGAATGTGTCTTTCAGTTCAGAACCTCAGAACCTTAAAACTGATGGGCCAAATCACACTAATAAACAGGACCCACCCATCCACAACTTGCCTGGCTGGGGTAATGCACCTGCAGGCTTAGGCACCATGGGCCAGACCCCATCTGGTACCGCACAGGTTAACGGAGAAGACAGTAGCTCAGTGTGGGGAAACAGTGGTGACTCAATGGCAGCTTCATCTAAGGAGGCATCTGGCTGGGACTCAGGCTGGGGCCATAAAGGAGGTGGGACCGGTAACTCTGGGGGCTGGGGTGACCAGTCCAGTGGAAACTGGGGTAAGCAGCACACTGAAGAGGCCCAGGGAGGCTGGGATACCCCCAGCTCTCCTCCCCAGGAACCACAGGCTAGTCCTTGGAGCAGACCTGTGAGCACAGCTGGTGCTAGTGAGGGGAGCAGTGACAGTACGGAAGGAAACCACAACAGAGACCAACCCTCCAGAGATAATCCAGCCCCTCTTTTGCCTGCCCAGGACTTAGACCCTAGGGTGCTTTGTAACACTGGCTGGGGACAAACCCCTGTTCGTCAGCACACCACCTGGGACATGGAGCAAAGCAGACGCAAGAATGGTGGAAGCACTGACTCCTGGGGCTCTGGACAAACCACCCCAAGTGACACCCAGGGGCCCTCTATCCCTAACAAGGGCCCCTCTCAGAGGCCTGACTCTGGGAGTAAAAATGATGTGCCCGGTTCTCAGGGAGCTTCAGGCTGGGGTGGAAACATACCTGCTACCAACCAAACCAGTTCTGGTTGGGGAGAGCCACACAACAACTTGAAGCCCCCAGGTGGTCCTAGTGGCTGGGGAAATTCCCAAACAGGAGGCCCCACCACCAGTGTACCCAAGAATGGTGGTCAGTCCTGGGGAGAGGAGAAGTCATCTGGTTGGGATGACCCACATGTCAAGGCCAAGTCCCAAGGTTGGGCAGAGCAACCCAAATCCTCCCATAGCTGGGGCAATGGTGGAGGGAGCAATAACGGAGGGGACTGGGGAGAACCAGAAGAAACCAAGAAGAGCACTCCCACCACACCTGCCTGGGAGGGAGAGGCTGGAGGCTGGAAGGAGAACCCCCGAAGCTGGGGGATGTCTGCATCAGGACCGGGGATGTCTGGTGCTGGTGGAGGTGGTGGAAGTTGTAGCTGGGGAGACCCAGTCAGCCATCGAGACGCAGTCAGCCAGCGAGACCCAGTCAGCCATCGAGACGCAGTCAGCCAGCGAGACCCAGTCAGCCATCGAGAAGCAGTCAGCCAGCGAGACTCAGTCAGCCAGCGAGACCCAGTCAGCCAGCGAGACTCAGTCAGCCAGCGAGACCCAGTCAGCCAGCGAGACCCAGTCAGCCATCGAGACGCAGTCAGCCATCGAGACGCAGTCAGCCAGCGAGACCCAGTCGGCCAGCGAGACCCAGTCGGCCATCGAGACCCAGTCGGCCATCGAGACCCAGTCGGCCATCGAGACCCAGTCGGCCATCGAGACCCAGGCATCCAGCGAGACCCAGGCATCCAGCGAGACCCAGGCATCCAGCGAGACGCAGTCGGCCAGCGTGATGCAGTCAGCCAGAGAGACCCAGTCGGCCAGCGAGACTCAGTCAGCCAGCGAGACTCAGTCAACCAGCGAGACCCAGTCAACCAGCGACCCAGTGGTCCTGCCCAAGTTTGGGGAAGTAAGGCCCAGGATGGCCCCTCTGGCCCCTCTGGCCCCTCTGGCAATAGTGCAGGGGGGGCCATAGGCTCCTGGGGTGGCTCAGGTTCAGTCAAACAGGGTGGAGGCTGGAGCGGCACTAAGCAGGATTCCTCAGCTGAGGCCACAGGATGGGAGGAGCCCTCCCCACCTTCAATCCGACGTAAAATGGAGATAGATGACGGGACCTCAGCTTGGGGAGACCCTGTTAGCTACACTAAAGCAGTCAACCTGTGGGACAAGAACAACCCAGGAACGTCCCAGGGTAAAGGGACTACTGGCGGTAATAATCCCCCAGGACCCAACAACAACAACAACAACCATCCTCACTCTCACTCTCACCCTCACCCTCACTCTCACTCTCACTCTCACCCTCACTCTCACTCTCACTCTCACCCTCACCCTCACCCGCACACCTATCATGGACCTGCGTCTATACAGAGCCACACCCACAACTCCCAAAACCCAGGGCCCACCAACGCGCCCACAGATCCTGCTGTACAACACCAGTCGGGGCCATCTCACAGCACCAGGGGACCCATAGCTCCTCAAGGTATGGCTACACAATGTTATCATTCACACAGCACATTTCTTGGCGATGAGCGAATGTAGGTCTTCTTCATCAAGAGTTGGGACCTCCTATATCTCGATTGGCTTAACACGTCTGATTAACCAATAAGCTGTACATCGAGAAGGAAGAGAACATTCCAAGGGCTTACACCTACTACTACTATCCTCAGCAGCCATGATGTTTAGAAAATTCAGTACACACATTCAACATTCAGATTGTAAAACAAAGTAGATATTGTGTCTGTTGCCTCTCTTACACTGACAAAGGTAATGGTGTCAAACATGAAAGCTGCTCAGGTAGCTGCTACAGTGCAATTCTAAGCTCCAAGTTGCTAATCCACTTAAAGGTAAAATCTTGACCTAGTTTGCCCTCTTTGGATTTACATCTAATCATCTATACAAATCATTTAAGCAGTGCCAGCCCCATCCCTCCCTAAGGCTCCTCACATTTCACAACACTGGGAACGTTGACTAGACCAAGCAACCTCACGTGGGTAAAGGAAGTACAAGAATGTTGTTTACAAAGTGCCCTGTGAAAATGGCCGTTCGCCACAATCTGTTAGAGTCGGGTTAGGAGTATGTGATTATATGGGAGCCACCATCTGTCAGTAGAAGGGGGAAGAGGTGGTGGAGGCTCCTGGAAACAGAGAAGGGGGTCAGATGCCCCCTGCTGTTGCTTACCTGACCCTGCATGCTGACTCCAATTGCATTCATGGGCTTCCAAGTAGAATTAGACGGCAACCCTTTATGCTGCCCCGATGGCTGCTTTCCACGGCTTAGAGTCAACAGTGGATGCCTCTTTATACAGCTTGTTGTTAACAGCTGGAAGTTGAAAAAACGATTTAGTGTATTTTTATCCTCTCCCTCTTTTCACCACCCTACAAACTAACACGTTAACATGTTTGATACAGACTCAGCCAAATAAACATACATGTTTCCACTCTACATATGTGAGAAACGTGCATATTTAGTGCTCCAGTGTTGGCTTTCTTACCAAGTGTTGTCTAATTAGAAGCCTTATAATCAAACGTGGTGTCTACAAATTTGGGTAGACGCTTCAGTAGGTTATCTGACTGAGGCGTTCGAGCAACATTTACATTTGGTTACAATGTTTGTTTTTTTTATGTTTGCTAGATACGCAAGGGTATAATCCCTGTTTACATTAACTGAACCCTGTCTGTGTGCCCACCAGGTTGGGGAGAAATACCCAGCACCCATGCAAAGCCGGAGAGCACCTGGGGGGAACCTGCACCCTCCCCAGTCAGCGTGGACAACGGGACGTCTGCTTGGGGCAAGCCTAGTGGAGGTTGGGGAGATAGCAACTCTGATAATTATGGCAGGGGCAACTCAACTATGACATCTGCACCATGCAAACCTGGTAAGCAGAAGTTTTTAAATATACTGCCTTCCTCTTTCAGTCATTACAAGGTTTAATAGCCGTTTTCTGCTGAATCAAGTCGAGGACATGAACCTGGTATGAGAAAGGCTACAGCACCTCACATTTCAATCAGAAATCCACACTGCCCCCTGCTGGTCATATACAGTCATGTAAAATCAGTCATCTCGTCAAAGACCAGAGAGTAAGACTAGGCAGGTTACTCTTAATTGGTTAGAAATAACATTTTACTTTTTTATGTCAATGCCTCGACCTTAAACATATGTTAACTCATAATAATCTTCAAAATACAGGTTTCTGATGTTACGATGTAGAACGTCACACACAATATGTGTTTATGGGACTTGAAGCAAAGTTTGTGTTTGTTCTGGTATTTTATATTTTGATTCGGTTACTGGCCAGTTATAAAGTGATCTTCTCATAGCTTTTTTTGTTACTTTCCCTCCAGCCCCAAAACCTATGCAAGACGGGTGGGGAGGTGGAGGTGGAGGTGAAGATATGAGCCTCTCAGGGGGCCAGTGGGACACTGAGGAGGGAGACATGTGGAATACTGCTGCCTCACAGGAGAGCAGCTCTTCCTGTAACTCCTGGGGAAATGCATCCAAGAAAGGCCCACAGAAGGTATGAGGGACTATTCACTTATGTTTGCTGTTTGACATTACATTTTCACAATGATACATGAATATTATGTTGAGGATTTATGGCTAACATTTTCTGCCATTGCCTTCTTAATTCACAGGGAAAGATTCCAGGGAAGCAGGAAGATGCCTGGATCATGAATCGTCTCACCAAACAGCTGACGGACATGGGTTTCCCTGTGAGTTGAAGCTGATGCTGTGGAGTCCACTTCTAGGGACTAACATGCTGAACATTTCACTACGATGAATGCACAAACAGGAAGCAAACAATTTCATGACCTGCCACATAAAGCTGGAACACCTCTTGATGGCTTTTCTTGGTAGATATAATGCTAGGATTATAGCTAGTATTTAACACAATCCTGAACCATTCAAATTAGACTACTATTATAAAAGATTTAAACTGGTGCAGCCTTGTGAAACACAGTGCAGGATAGTTTCAACAATTTTAAAATGGTGTTGGTCAGAAAACAAAGCCATTTTACATTTTATTTACTTGTGACAAAGCAACTGGGTCCCGCATTTTGACACTCTCCGCTTTGTTTCCCCAGAGGGATCCAGCTGAAGAGGCTTTGAAGAGCAACAACATGAACCTTGACCAGGCCATGAGTGCTCTGCTTGAGAAGAAGACAGAGCTGGACAAGAGGGGTATGGGCATGGCTGGGCACGACTACAACAACGGCCTCATCAACAAGTCCATGAGCTGCCCTCGACCTCCGCTCCTTTCCAAAGACCCCTCAGCAGACCCCCGTTTGCCCTTCATGGATAAGGTCAGTCAGCCACTGAGCAATCTTCTCATGGAAATACATCAAATTGTTGTCTGTGGTTTTGAATGAATTGAGAACAAAAGTAATTATAATTGAACCGTCTTATGTTGAGGTTTATTTTAGATTTGTTTGAAGAAATCTTGAGGGCCTTGTGAGGTCCCTGTGACCTTGTCTGCGTCATTGTAGTTGAAAACAAGGATGAGGAAGCTGTTGAAGAAACTGATAATAAGATCCAATGTCCTCACAGTGTATTTATCCGTGTTTGTTGGACTGAAACAGAAGTCCTCTGGCTATCACTTCAATGTCCAGCAGATGCAGAGTGGAATGTTTGGCGGTGGTGGAGCAGCACAAGCCCGGGCCATGCAACAGCCGCAGCCGCCTCCTCAACCACCAGTGCCGCCTCTCAGCTCCTCCCAGCCTAGTCTACGTGCTCAAGTGCCTCAGTTTCTCTCCCCTCAGGTAACACACACACGGTATATACAGTATACTCTGTGTATTCTTTAAAAAGTACCCAGTATAGACATTGTCATATAGTATTTATCAGTTTTGGCTCTTTCTGCTTTACAGGAAAAATAGAGGAAATGAAAGTTTCTTTTTTCATACAGTGTACACGCTGGACATAAACACACACTCAAACACAACATTTTGATGAATCACTCTGTTTTTGGTGTTTGTTCTATGCCCACAGGTTCAAGCACAGCTCTTACAGTTTGCAGCAAAAAACATTGGTCTGAATCCTGCACTTTTAACCTCACCAGTAAACCCTCAACACATGACCCTTCTGAATCAACTCTACCAGCTGCAACTGGTGAGTCTCTGCTATGTGGCATACAAGCCACATACACCGTCACATACACCGTCCTAGTACACCAGAATACAGATGGCTTCTATTGATGTATCTATAGATAATGTTTGGCACTGTTGGATATCACACTAAGAGGATACTTGATCGACAGACTGACAGATATGCTTTGTACGCTTTAAACCATGTTCAATCTTCATTCATAGGCATACCAGCGTTTACAAATTCAGCAGCAGATGTTGCAGGCGCAGCGCAACGTTTCTGGCCCCATTCGACAACAAGAGCAGCAAGTGAGTTCTCCTCTTATCCTCCTTACTTTGCTGAGACATTAACTAAAAGATGCATAATATTACCGGCACTCATACTTCCAAAGATAAATGTTGATTTAAAGAAAGAAAGTGTTAATTATAAGTGTTTATTTCATGTTAGATGTAAATTCCTCTATGTACACTGCACACTTACAGTTTGTCTTTGTGATGCCCTCCCAGGTTGCACGTACAATCAATAACATGCAGCAGCAGATCCAACAGCACCAGCGTCAGCTGGCCCAAGCTCTGCTGATGAAACAACAGCAGCAGCCACCCCCTTCCCATTCAGGCCTCCATCCTGGTGGGGCCAAATCCTCCCTGGACTCCTTTCCAGGTCACCCCCAGGCTCCGGGCCTCCCTGACCTGCAGACCAAAGAGCCGCAGTCATCTCCCAACACCTACAGCCCCTACTCTCTCTGTGAGTGGCAATAGTTATGCTCTGTGTGAAACAAATGAATAACTGCTTTTATTCCTGTTGTAGTAACATCATTGGTGTGTTGGCTTCCACAGCTGGACTGAATCCAAACATGAATGTAAACTGCATGGAGGTGGGAGGTCTATCTATGAAGGATCCCCCCCAACCCCAATCGCGACTGTCACAGTGGACTCACCCCAACTCCATTGAAAGCCTCTCTGGAAGCTCATCTCCTCTCGAGCCCAACCTGAGCAAGCACGGTGAGGAACAAGGGATCCTGGGTAGTTAGGAAAAATAACTGTAAATGTTAAAAAAACATAATTAGTGGAGAGAGCAATGCACACTACATCCAGGGTTAGTTAACAGTGAATGAAAGAAATTAAGAGCTGGACTTATCAGACAAAATATTTCTCTGTTGAATTGCCCGGAGAAAAATCCAAATGTCACATTTTATTGATTTCATCCTCTTATCCCTTAGGTGCCAACCTGGGCCCCCCGGGTAAACCCCCTCAGCTGGAGGATTCTTACAGCCCCTACAACCTGATGTCCAGTTCAGAGTCTCCTACCAGCCCTTTGGTTCCCCCAGACAGTTGGGGCCAGGGCAAAAGTGGCACTGACAAGATGGCGAATGGGACCAATATCAACTGGCCTCCAGGTCAGGAAAACTTGCAATTCTGATTCTTCAGTTCCCCATAGCAACCAGTTTCAGATCATTGTAACCCAAATGATTTGGAAGTATCCTATGTTGTAATGTTAATAACTCATCAAGTCAATCAAAGTCTGTCCCAAAACTTAACAGCAGTCAATTTATAACATATGCTGTATATTTGCTATTAAAACGTTAAAGCATGATATTTTATTTATATATTTAAGTGTAATTCCAAATAATTAAAAAATATTTGTAAACTTGCTTTTCAGAGTTCTGCCCTGGTGTGCCCTGGAAAGGCCTCCAGAATATCGACCCTGAGACTGACCCTAATGCGACCCCTGGCAGCGTCCCCACTGGGCCCACGATCAACACAAACATTCAGGATGTGAACCGCTACCTGCTTCGGGACAGGAGTGGAGGTGAGAACAGGCTCTCAGCTGACCAATGTCATTTGTTGCAAAGCTGTTCAAGAAGGCTTTCCTCATAAGGCACTTTATGAATCACGTCACATGTCACAAAAGAAGTGTTTGGTGTATTGTGAGTGTATATGTGTGACAGTCTCATGCAGCTGTAATCAGGGTTGTGTTTGTGTGCTGTCACCAGAAAGTGCCTGCTTCTCATTCTTTTGTTCTTCATTTTCTTTCTCTTAACACCTTTAAATCCTTTAATCATTGCTTCCTCCAGAGTTTGTACTCTATTTGTTATTCTCTGCTTTCTACTTCAATGAGCTTACTGTCATCATTTGTTGCACCTTTTTCCTTTACTCCATCTTCTTTCTCTCTGCTCTTTTCCTTATTTCTTTATGTCTGTTTGTGTTGCTGCCATCGCCTTAGGCTCCTCTCCCACTTCATCTCAGAACGAGGCTCTGCCTCCCTCCACTGATTGGCCAGTCAGTGCCTACACTAGCTCGTTCAGTCTGTCGTCCCCGGAGACGGACGATGCAGGTACATAGTTTATCCTCCCGTGTTGTAGTAGGCCAGTCGCAGCAGAACCATAGTTGCAGTTTTTGCTGTTAACTGCTGCAGCACCCAGAACAGGGAGCGTTCCCAAGAGGATCCACATCCCAGCCGCCCATTCTGGTCCCACCGGCTGATACTTTACCTCTCATGCACTGCATAGTTATCTTGTTGTGGTGCTGCAGTTCCTTCCTCCTTGTGTGTGTGGCATGTGGCAAGTTTAACATGGATGTGGGTGTGTGGTTTGTTGTTTCTGTTCATTTTACTTCAACAGTTAGACATGGACCGAATACTGACCTGTTGTTGTAGCTTGAAATCTCCGTTTTCACTTACAACCACAACGGTGTGTTTGTGTGTGTGTGTGATTTGTTCCACTAAAAGCCAGGCAGACTTGCTGATATTGGGCTATGCTGCCATGTTGTCTGGAATGCACTGCTATTATTTCAAAACATCAGTCAGTATCTACACTGGTAGCAGTAGATCTGTTCTTAGCTATGTTGGATTGAATTCTCCATTTATAGTCTTCTCCCCAGTTGATCATATGCACCCTGCCTAGGGCACCAAAGATCAGCATGCATCTTGCTCTTGGACTCCGTCACACCTCCAGCTGCCACCCAACTTTCCCTCCATCTTCTCTGTCCAGGTAAAATGTCGGACATGAAATCTACTTGGTCTCCAGGGCCCATCTCCCACAGCCAGGCCTCCTTGTCGCACGAGCTGTGGAAGGTTCCCCAGGGCCCCCGGAGCAACACCACTGCCCCATCCCGCCCCCCGCCAGGCCTTACCAACACCAAACCTTCCTCAACCTGGGGGGGCAACTCCTTGGGTCTGGCTCAAGGCTGGAGCAGCTCTTACACCTCAGGTAACCTGAAAGGGAAATATACACTCTTTCCTAATGAACACTTATACAAATATGAAAGGAGTCACGGAGTAAAGCTGCTTTTTGAAGATGTGACTGAAAACATCAAACCTTGGCATTTGGCATGTAAAGCAATTGAGGGTTAAAGTGAGTCACTGACATTTGCAGTTACTCACCGGCTCTATAGGCCATTTAAATATAAAGTAGTCCTGTTATGTTTAGCTTTCATTGTTGGGTTCATAACTTCTGTCATGTTGTGGTTGAACATATCTTCCCCTTTGTCAGCTGGGTGTTAGTTTCTGTGTACAAGAACCTAACTCCACTCAGTTACAGTAAGTGATTGTGTTCTCAGGCTTACCCCCCCCTTCCTTGCTCTTTGTCTCTGGTACACAGCAGGTACTACATGGAGTACAGACAGCTCCACCAGAACCAGTAGCTGGCTGGTTCTGAGGAACCTCACTCCACAGGTACCAGTATCCAATCCTTATTGTTTCCTGGCGGTATAAACTTGCATCCGTATCTATGGGTGGACTCACTCTCCCTGTTGTCTTGACCTTATACAGATTGATGGTTCCACTCTGCGTACACTGTGCATGCAGCACGGCCCCCTCATCACATTCCACCTCAACCTGACACAGGGCAACGCTGTGGTGCGCTACAGCTCCAAGGACGAAGCTGCCAAGGCTCAGAAGTCCCTACACATGTGCGTGTCGCCGAGAATCTGTCTGTGATTCAGCCAAAGTCAACCTGATTGTTTTGAAGCGGTTGATTTGACCGCCTGTGTCTTTCCTTCTGTCTCCATCCAGGTGCGTGTTGGGCAACACCACCATCCTGGCCGAGTTTGCCGGGGAAGAGGAAGTGAACCGCTTCTTTGCACAGGGCCAGTCGCTCGGGGGAACAACCAGCTGGCAGGCCAGTCCAGGATCCAATCAGACCAGGATGGGTGGAACGGGGCCCGGATCATCTCACCCCATCGGTCACTCGCCCCACTGGAACAACAACAACGGCAGCAGCAACAGCGGTAGCAGTGGCCTGGGATCAGCCGGAGCAAAGTCGGGCGGAGAGCTGCTGTGGGGCGGCGTGCAGCAGTATTCCAGCCTCTGGGGACCCCCCAGCAGCGAGGAGGGTCGGGTCATGGGGAGTCCCACCCAAATCAACACGCTGCTGCCCGGGGACCTGCTGAGTGGGGAGTCCATGTAGGACCGACGAGCCCCAGGCCAAACAAACAGTAACAGGAGCAAAAACCTTGCAAATCAATGTGGAGATAATCAGTGTGAGTGGAACGGTGAAGAGAGACGACAGGAGGAGGAGGAGGAGGAGGCGGCCACGTCCAAGCTGCTCAGCCTCATCATCTTCCTCCACCGCTTGACATTTCAGTTGCAGTTCTTTTTGTGAATCTCAGCTAGAGGTTGTGGTCACAGTGTTTCGGGTTTTACTTTTTGGAGACGCAGGAAGACTTTTGGCTCAACAAAGGAAAGAGAACTTTTTACAGAATCGAACCTCTGAAGAACTTTTGCTGTGTGAAAACGCATTTTTAGTCAAACTGACACAACAACATGCTGCCATCTTGAAACACGCGTAATCCCTCTCTCTGCCTCTTCAAGGCAATCATGCACCTCAGAGATCCACGGAAAGGCATCATTCCCAAAGCAAATCCCTTCAATCAGAGTGGTTGTAGACTTTTCAGCTGGTCCAGACTCGACATTTGTTTAAGCACTAATACTAGCCTTAACCTTCCTCCTGCCCTGCTCCCCTCGCTCACTCTGTCCTTGGTGAAGAAGCATACAGACACTTGCACACCCTTATTTCTGAGCCAGTGTAACCCGAGTGGAGGAGTTCATGCTGCTGCGACCTCTCATCAACCACAGCTCACGCAACAGATTTCAGTATCCCCCCCCCCCCCGCTCTCACGTGACGCTCAAAGGGAATGATGCAACTCTGTTCGCCTTGTTCAAGCCATTTCGTGTTATTTTTTAATTTTTTTTTGTTGTTGGCATCTCCAAACCATCGCAAACCAAGTCCGTCGATCTTATCTGGCGGGCAGGGGGTGGGGGGGGTGGGGGGGTGTCAGGGTTCATTTATAGGCGGAGAAACAAACCACTGCTATTACTATGGAACTGTAAATCAAACACTTTAACGCACCTCAACTCATCTGCGGGAGAAACTCGCAGCCTGGTCTCGGTCTCAGACCCTCTCAACGATTTTTGTGAGTGTGTGTGCGTGTGTGTCCGTGTGTCGAAGACCTCAAATCATAAAACTGTTCCCCTCAGTGTAAAGTTTCCCCCTCCTCCCTCCTCCGCCTCCGCCCCAGCCACAAACATAAACCATTTCAAGTGATGTGCAATATACGCCACAGATTCTACCGTCCGAGCTCCGAGCTCCGCCCCCCCCAGCCCATCCTTAACCCCTGACCTCTCTCAGACAGAGAGGGAGATGGACTGATTAAACCTTAAACCGCAAAGACTCGTATCTACCCTCCACCCCCTCCCTGAAACTGCCACTACGACTCTTCGTCTCCTTAGGAGAGTGACGCACCTCGGACACCAGACCGTACACACGGCGCCCCCTGCAGCCGGCGCACTCTCCTACGCGCTTATGCCAGTGACTAGTGTTGGGGCGGGGTGGGGGACAAGTGTGTGTGTGTGTGTGTGTGTGTGTGTGTGTATGCTTGGGGAGAGGGCATCAAACCAAAATGAGAGGAGTCTGGTTTCCTTTTTTCCTCTGGATGACCTGGCTCTTTGTGCTGGTACAGAAGTCTGAAACAAAGACCCTGGTTTGTGAAGCGGCGGTCTATCATAGCACTTAGCTCGTTATACCTTCAATGCCAACGAATCACAAGACGGCAGGAGCGACACTGGCAACGTACAAAACTGAATACGCAAAGACGAGAAAGCAATCTGCTCAGTGGCTTCTTCCTCCGTCGACTTTTTGTTTTTGTTTTTTGCTGTTTTTTCAACTTAACACGGATGTGAAGATCTTTCTGTCTCTCAGTCCTTCTCCCCTCACGTCAGCGGGACCAAGAAGGATATCAAACACGGTAGCAAAGTGAAGGGAAATGCAAAGAAAGAACTGACTCGACCCCGACGGCGGGCGCGGCAGAGGAAGTCCCCCCCCTTCCTCCTCCTCCTCCTCCTCCTCCCCACCTCCGCCCCCCCTGACAGCACAACAGCACTCATCCTCGTCCTCTTCTTATCAAAGTAAATATCACTGTTACATTGCGTTACTTTGAACTCTTTAGCCTTGGTGTGTGTGTGGACGTGCTCGGCCGGGGGGGGAGGGTGGACCGGGGGGGAGCGGAGGGGGGGGCGGTCTGGCGGTCTGGTCCAGTCCAGCAGGGAGGATCTCTGTCTCTTTATCGTCTCTTCTCGTTGCCGTCGGAGGCCCCTGCCAACCTGTGTGATAGTGTGTGTGGCCGCTGAGTGCCTGCCTGCTGCGGAGTGCCGGGCTCTGCAGCAGCTCTCGCCCTCCACCCCCCCTGCAGATCCCCCCAGAGACTGGCTTCTCCCTCTCTCTGCTCCTCCTCCCCCAATCGGGCCTTCAGGCCAAGAGCAGCTCTTTCAGAACTGGCCCACCTGTATTAAAACTACTACTACTACTACTACTACTACTGCGCCAGAGTCTGTCCTCAGCAACCTCCACTTCCTGTCTTCTCTGTCATGCAAGAATCACTTTAGCCAGAGTTGGAGGCGTTTTTTTCGTTCTTGGTTCCACTTCTGGATGTGCCAGTGTGTATTGGGCTTTTGTTTTGTTTTGTTTTGTTTTACTGTCGTCATGAAGTTTGCTGTTATCGTTGCTGTTTATCAATGATGATGATGATGATATAGTTGATGATTGTTTTCATGGCTTCTTGATATCGGTCTTTATGCAGTGTTCAGCCTCTCTCTGGCCCCACCCACTGCCTCCTCGTCGCAGCGAAGAAGATTGTGTGCGGTGGAGAGGTACGCCTCAGTGGTGCAGCGCGGCCATGCTAACACTGCGGAGCTCAGTAGGTGAGGGTGTAAGAGGGAGGTGTGCCTGTCTGTGTGTGCGAGTGTGTGTGTGTGTGTGTGTGGACCCATGAGGCTGCTGGAGTTAAATCAGGTGGGGGATTTTGTGGATTCAAATGTTAAAAGGAGAGCGAGTCAGCTTCCTCTGAGGGCGGGGTGGGGGTGGGGGGTGCCCGCCCGCCCGCCCGACCTCCACTGTATGTCGTCTCATGACCCTGGTTTGGTGTCGCTGGGCCTTGCTCACACTGGTGCTTTATGTTGAACTCTGGGAGCACTCGCTTACACTTAGAACCACCTCGACTGACGGCAGCCTTCCATTTCTATGCAACGACGAGGAGGTGCACATCCACATCACAGCCATTTAGGAAATCACACACACTCGCACTCACACACACACACACGCACACACACACGCACACACACACCACATCTGTTTCCATCCACTATCTCTCGAGCGTTAGTACCACACATCCTCACCTGGCTGGCTAAATGTAGGGGGCTCTGTCGAGTGTCGAAGAACCCCCCTCTTCCCCCCTCACCCTCCCTCTCTTAGCTACTAGACGACACTACACGACCTGTTGCAGGCACGAGCGGACGGAAAACAAGGAGTGCCAACCGATGTACAGCGGTGTGTCTCCCCCCCGGCCATAAACCTCATTTGTCTTTAGAAGGATAAGACTGGCGTTTTGTTTTGTTGTTATTGTTGTTGTTGTTGCTGCAGTGGCGTAACAACCACAAGCACCAGCTGTAAGGGGGCCCGAGGAGTCGATAGGGGCGGCGAGGGCGGCGCTGGTCAAGTCACCAAAATGGAGACAATGTATACAGTGGAGAATCAGGCTGCAGGAGGGGGGAGAGGGCGGGGGGGAGGGGGGGGGGGGGCGGGGGAGTGAAGGTGGCTCCCTGTATGAATCTTTGTGCACTGTTAAAGGCCTGGTCTCGGTCGGGTCGGGTACATCTTTAAAAGAAAAAGGAAAAAAGAAAAAAAAAAAGAAACCAAAAACATTCTTTTTTTCTTTGACATCAAGGTTTTTGCAAAAACAATGGACAGTGACTTGTGTTCCAGCTGTGCACTACAAGGCAGAGACGCTCCATCAACAGGGTTCCTTTCAGGCCCGCAAACCTGAAGGTCGTGCCAGCCGACAACACGGAAAACAGGTCATTTACACACGTCTGACTTTGATTTGTTTTGTGGGGTGGGGGGGGGGGGGGGGGTTGTCATCGCATCAGCAGAAAAACGGCGACACCTCAAGTTTGGTACCAAGTCTTAAATCATACGGGATTTGCCCTCTTCCAGAGTCACTTTAGACTCGTGTCATTCGATGAAAACAATCACTACTGCCTGCGTTTGTTTTGTTTTGTTTTGTTACGGCATTTACTCCACACTGGACTTGAATCAAGGAACTGGCGATAAAGCGGTGGGGCAGGGAGGGCGGGGGAAGAGTTCACGGCGAGGGGGAGAAAGGCTGAGCGGACCGAGAGTTGGCTCTGGATCCCGCAGCACCAGCACTGAGAGGCTGCACCGCCACCGCCACCGCCCGGCCCCCCTTACACCCGCTCTCATCCACCCCCGCCCCTCCCCTCCAGTGTTGGATGTCGGATGCTCTCCCTATTTTTGTATCGTTTTTTTTTTAAAGTCACGTGGACTCGAAAGGCAACTTGGAGCTCTTTCAAAAAAAGAAAAAAAAAATGCTTCTCAATCATCGACCAGGCGAGAGTCGGGGGCAGGGAGCCCAAAAGAGCTGAATTGAACAGATCTCTCTTCAAAAGACTAAAAAGGCCTGGGTTGAATATGCACATGCTAGTTCATATATATGTATACAACCAAGAGTACATAATGGGCGTATGTGTGTATATGACTAGATCTCTGTTTTCCACTAAGCCTAAGCCCTCTGTCCCTGCCCCGGCTTCACCCTGTGTATCCTCAACCTATATTTCCCAGAAGAAAAGATCATAAACATATCAGAGTAATACAAAATAATGAATACAAATACTTGAATCAAAAGAAGCGCCAATAATGTAATGTGAACACTTTTTTGTAGTGGTTTTTTTGTCTCATTCATACACTTCAGAGATTTTTTGATAGCGTCGGTTCAGAGTGAATTCAATTTGAAAATGCGAGTGTTGTTGAAAACAAAAAGGTTGATGTAAAAGGCAGAATTGACGTCTGTTGTATTCGAGTGTTTGCACAAGGCTGCTTGTACTGTACGTCGTGTGTGTGTGTGTGTGTGTGAGAGAATGTTGAAGCGTGTGTGTGTGTGTGAGCTTGTGATTACAGCGGATGACTTTTCCGCCCGGTGTTTCTTTTCAATTCAGTATTTTTTTTTTTTTTTTTGTCGAGTTTTTAGTTTTGGTTTATTTTTATTTTTGCTTGTCAAAACTATATTCTGATGTTTATTGTTACTAGCCTCTAGCGTTGCACTGAGTGTCGGCCTCCCCCCTCATCCAGCTAAAATGGACAACAAGATACAAGTACTGAGGGGAGATGGGGACAGTTCACGTGTAAATGTTTACTCAAGGACTAAAATAAGTGTGTTTTTAATCTGTAATGTTAATCTACCTTAGTGGCTTTCATTGTGGAATAATCCAAGAAAGTGTGGATTATAATTGAGTATTGCACCATTTTTCAGACTATTAAAAAATGAAAAAAAAATGGCAAAAAAAAAATCAAATATATATGGAAAAATGCAACAAAAAAAGTATTTTGCAGACCTGTGGCCATAGATTGGGGTAGAGGGACTTCAGCTCTCTCCAATCGAAGCAACGGAGAGAGCGAAGGACGCGACATCAGACCGAGCCGAGGCCTCCCGGGCTCACATCAGAGGTGCCTACCTTTTTGGTTTGTTAGCTTTCGTTTCTGTTTCACTTTTGCGTTCAGATCTCTCGTCGTCGTCGTCGTTTGTTTCCTACAAGGCCACTGACAGTTTACACTTTGTTTTTGTTTTTCTGGAGTTTAAAGAAAAAAAATCGACAAAAAAAACACAAAACAACAGTAAAACAAAGGAATTAAACCACAGGAATGTTGGGAAAAGAGAAAAACGGACAAATGCTTCCATTTTAAAACAGAATGAAGATTTATCGTGCTACTCTCTGAACTCTGGGATCGAACAGTGTTGTCTTGTTCTGTTAAACTTTTTTGGTGTCTTTGATCTATGTCGATGTCGGTTTCACGGACTGTCTGAAGCCTGTCTCTTTTATGTTTATTTTTTTTTCCTTTGTAAAAGAAGACGTAATTGCTCACTATCTTGCACACACACGAAAAAGTGGATCTTGTCTCAGGAAGGCCAGGGTTCCAGAGTACCAACTCCACGCCATTTTAATGTACATTTTTACGATGAGTATAAAAAAAGGAAAAAAAAAAAAAGGAGGATTTAAAAAGAAACAATTCTAAGCACTGAAAGTTATGGATTCAGAAGAAGAGCAAATACCTTTTTGTTTCTAAATCCGTAGCAGTTACATAATAACCAAATAATGGACTTTAAATGAAAATGGAGTGCTTTATATATAAATCTATATATTAAAATTGCTTTACATTTAAAACAAAGTGGTCAATGATTTTGATTGTTAGAAAAAAACACGGTGAATAACATGCAAAATGCTGTATGTTTTGAATCTTTATTGTATTTTCTTAATGAGGTCCCGTCCTGACTGAATCAGGAACATTGTGCATTACTCTTTTCTTTCCTCTCTCTCTCTCTCTCTCTCTCTCTCTCTCTCTCTCTCTGTCTCTCTCTCTCTCTGTCATTCTCCCACGGCGGGTATTAAATAATGGAAAAAAAATCAGACTTTTGTGGAACATTTTTCACATTTTTGGAGGATGTTTGTAAAACACGAGCTGGTTGTAAAGGATCACGAATCTATGCACAAGTGTTTGGGGGGAGGGGGAGGGGGGGGGGGGGGTGGAAGAGGGGGATTTTGCGGCCTACTTCTACGTGGCTCATCTATTGCAGGGGTTTGGGGGAGGGAGGGGGGCGTTTGTTTTTGTTTCTTTGTCGTTTTTGGTTTTCTTTTAAAATGGGGGTGGGGGAATGGAGGGGGAGGGTGGAGAAGTGGGGTGGGGGGGGCGATCCACATCGAATCAGAGCACCTCCCCCCCCCCACCGGAAGGCCCCCCCCCCCACCTCCGGCCTCCTTCCCCCTGATTCAGATCGACCTAGCGCTACATCGCCATGCTGTGTATTCCTGAAAACCAATGAGCGTCTCACTCTTTAGCACTGTGGGATTCTAGCCTGTCGCCCTCAAGGGTTCAATTCTTTCCTCACTTGTTAAGGTTTCTTGTCGGGATATGAACGGGTGGGCTGTGGGAAAATGGGATTAGGGCTGCTTTTTTTTTCTTTTCTTTTTTTTTTTGCCTTTTTTTTTCTTTTGGAAATATTAAGTAAAAATGTCTGTACTGAGATTTAATGAAAAGTCAGTGGCTTGTAATGTTTTATTTTTCTCTCTGTATATCTCTTTCTCCTCATAGAATGTGATTGTTAAATGACATGCACCGAAACAAATGTTTTCATGAACTATGGAGCTTCTTTCAAATATTAATAAAATTGCAGTTTTTTTCTTGGCTGTTAAAAATGTGCCAATCGGTTTGTTTCTGTCCTTTCTTTCCTCCAAAAATGACTTCTTGACAACCGTTTCTCCCGCAGAAACACACGCCAGTCACGTCCCGTCAGACTCTGAGGCCAAGCTGCCTCGGACAGGCGTAGTAGTTGTCCTGTTGCTGTCTGATGATGTTGGGGTTGGCGTACACAGGGAAGCTGGCTTCCTCCAAGTGTGAAGGGGCCACACGGTTATTTTGGGGGCTTGTGTCACTCTGCTGCTTCCTGTTCATTTCCTCGTAGATTGGAACAGGACACTGTGGTGTGTGATGATGCTTCGCCTTCACCTAAATAAGGAGAGTTGACCATTAAACTAAACAAAGTAAACATCCACAATCAGATATGATGAAGTAAAGCAGAAGCACCTTACAATACAAAAACACTGCAGCACATCAATGAGCTAAACTTCTACACTACTTCTCTACTACAATACAGAAGTGTTGGCCAGTTTGTAGTGATTCATAATGTAAACAAATGCATGTGCTATCCAATGGTAGACTACTTTCTGTAGTCTCTGCTACCACATAGGTGTGGTCACAGGACAACCAGTCTCAACCTTTGGTGCATTCAAACAATGATAAAATTAAATTTTAATATATAATTAACTAATTAATAATTATAATTATCATATTACTTAATATGTTAATATAATAATTATATTAAACTAACTACAAACTATGATCCAAATTCAGCTCAAAATGAATCTGCTGTTCGTACTCTACCTTGGCCCACAACCCATCAGCATTCATACACCCAAATCATTGATCTAAATACTAAAGAGGTGAAACCGTTATAGGTGATTCATTATTTGAAAATATCTTGGTCTCTTGTCAGACATCTTGTCATCTGAGGCAGACAACCACTAATTACTCACTTTCAGTATCAGTAGACACGGCCATGCAGACACGTGTGACTGTATTTGGCTTCTCTGTACCTTTTAGTTCACTTTTGTTACTTTGAAATTCCACACAAAATTCCACAAATGTACACACAAGCCCTTTATCAAAGTGCCTTTGTTGAATTTGATTAACACTAATTGCTGCTCAAAGTTCAGGTGCATCTATTGTGAACAATGCAAAACAAATGGGTGGGAAGGTGATAAACACATTAGGCCTAACCTCACTTTGTGGGAGTGTTTCTTAACAATATTACAAATAGTACTATGGCTTCACAATCTCCCCTGTGTGGGCTTTAATTACGTATTTTAATGAAATATTGGTAGGAGTGCAGTTACTCACACATTTGTCTATGGCCAGCCAGCTGAGTGCCAGCAGGAGCAGCGCTGCAGCTGTAGAGATGGTGAGGAGCAGAGAGGAGTACCTGGCAGAGCACTGACACGGCCTCCCTGCTCCGCAAACACACACAGCAACACACAGTTCAAAACTACACAGTACAATCTGACAGACTCGGTTTGAACTGCAAGTATTTTCAGGGGTCTCTAGACAACATACCTGTCCCTTCGACAAACAGGAAGACCTGCTGAGCGCCGAGGACGGTTCGGTCAGACCCGTTCTCCTCTCTGTAGCCGAGCTCCCACACGTAAAGCCCAGTGTCTGTGTGCTGCAAGTGAGTTATGGTCACATTGACCTGCAGGGAGGCCAGTCTTCCAGAGAGCTCCAGGCGCCCCCGGTGCTGGGGGTGGACCCTGACCTCTCCGTCCTGAGACATGGACAGCAGGGTGGTCTGGCTCTGGGTGTCAGTGTAATACAGGTGGAGGCTCGTCGCGATGTGGAGCGCCTTCTTAGCCAAACAAGAGAGCTCCAATAATTGGCCCTCTGTCCGATGAGTGAGGATCACCTCTGCATGACCTGGAGAGGATGCTGGGGAGAACGAGGTTGTGGTTCACACAGGTTCACAAAGACAGCCACAAGAATCCCGTCAGCATTTTGAACATATTCAGTGTAATTTAAATAAAAGTTTCCCTTCTTACCCACAAAGAGCTGAAGGAGAAGCCACGCTATGCTCGTCCTCATGGCCTCTTCAGTTAAAGAATAACAGAAATACACCAAAGCTCAGTCATGCTGTACTCCTCCTATTTCCTCCCCACACTGTGAGGCTGTGGACTGTCTGGCTGTATTGTTCTCAGCACAGGAAGACGACTTCAAAGCTACCAACTGCTGCTAAGGTGGAACCCTTTGCACACACAGAGACTGTACAACCGTAAACATGTAGTCAGTGGTGTTTAGAACCATCAGGAGGTGCAACAATTCATAAGTACAACTTACAATAAACAACAAATATGAACAAAAATGTTTTATGAATACATGCAAAGTGAATCGTTGTCTTTCTCTTTTTATTAAGTGGAGGAAGAGGAAGTACATCTATAAATAAATAGACGCACCACTGAATGCAAATTTACCTCCACCTTTTCCTCTTTTAGGTTCTCTCTACACTAGAGCTCATATGGCTCTGCCGCTAGGCGCTCCACTATGGCCTAGCAGTTCCCATAGTAACCAGATCATGCTCGTGTGCACACGTGTGTAATACATTGTGAGCTGATTAGCCGAGCGCAGCCGTGATTGGCTGTTGGTATTGGTAAAAGTTTCTACTGGTCAGGCTGTTTTCTGATTGGAGCTTTGCAGTCTGACAGCAGGTTGCTGCTCTGATTGAGATTGATGGAGGCCTCTTTTAGAATAGTTCACCTTCTTCTTAGGCTCTTTTTGTCAGGAATCTGCATTAGGTCCTGTTTTGCATTTCCACCAAAACACGTGACACAAGATGCATTGTTTGACAGAATTGAGATTACAGGAAGTCAGAGCTCCACAGACCTTCAGCAGGAGCAACAGCACACTGCGGTTGATGAGCGACAGCAGGTGAACACTGTTGGTGTGATTTGTCATCCAGACTCTGTGGAGGTCGTCATCGAGGCTGATTTGTTTGGAATCGGCGCTCCTGTTAACCCGCAGGAGTTGCGTCTTGGAGTTGAGTACAGTGACTTCTGTAGAGCCGCGGCTTCTTCAGAAGATGTGTTCAGGATCATTGCCGGACTGCAGGATTGTGGCACCAAACACTGGGTAATGCTGCAGTTGTCGTGATCCAGTTCCTCAGACAGGAGGTTTCCGGTCTAACCGTCTCTCCTATCCACAGATGACTGACGGCTCCCTGATTTACACAAATCTCCTCATATACTCTCCTGGGGATTCTCCAGATGGGGTGATCAGAATGGATGAGGCTGTAATTCCAATTGAATGTCATTATCAAAGGTAGTTCTGCTTTCATGTGTGACACTTTAGAATCTCACTCCCATTACTTCACTCTAACATGGATTTGTGCTTTGTAGAAAATACAGTTTGTCCAGTTCTACTCTGGTGCCGACCTGGATGCCCTTCACCTCCACCCAAGCTGCAGTGGAGACCCTGGAGTTTGGCTTGAGGATCATGACGAGTGGGTTTATGTCACTCACACTTACCGTTTTGTCCCTCTCCTGTTTCACGTCTACATATGTCCCCTCCTCGAGCAGATGATTGGCTGTATGAAAGGAGCTCCAACGTGTTTTACTTGGGTGAGCCCATCAGCATTGAAGCATCTGTGAGAGTCGGTCATCACATGGGGCTGCGGGTCTTCCTGAGCAGCTGCGTAGCCACACTGGAGCCAGACATACACTCCACTCCCAGATACGTCTTCATTGAAGATGGGTAAGAACTCGGAACCCACATTACCTGCAACTCAAAGTAAATGTGCGACTTGTTTGACTCGACTGGTGTTTGTGTCTTTGGTGAAGCTGCTTGGTTGACTCCCAGCTTCCAGGCTCTCATGCACAGTTCAAGCCCAGGACTCAGGACAACAAGCTTCACCTGGTCATTGATGCCTTCAGGTTCCATGGAGAGGACAGGGGAGAGGTGAGGATGGGTTAACTGGTTCTTTCATGATGGCATGTGTACACAGACTTCTCAGACTCTCAGATTTCTTCCTCACAGCTCTACATCACATGTCACATGAACGCTGTACCAGTCAATGACGCAGAGGCACCGAATAAGGCCTGCACGTTTGTCAATGGAAGGCAAGTCCTTTAACATTCATGGATACAATTCCATATGACCATTAAACGTGCTCTGACGATGACGATGTTATTTCAGATGGCGCTCGGCCGATGGCAACGATTACTTGTGCTCGTACTGTCAAAGCGAGACGGGCCAAAGCCAGGGTAAACACAGCAGCCCTGGCATGGTGGAGCCTCGTAGCAAGAAAGTGGGTTTGGTGGCTGAAAACTCTTGGAGAAGTGGACTGACGCCCAGAAGTAGGTTGACGGGCGTCGAAAAGCAGATCTGATCTCTGGTAAAATGACATCACCAGTTATCAGCCTCAGACCGAGTGTAAACTGTCCTCCTCCCCTCCACTGCTTAGTCTGGGAACATGAGCAGAAGGTGGGTCCAATGCTGATCCTGCCTGCGAGGCAGAGAAGTGAGCCTATACCTGAGGAAGAGCTGCCTCCTCTTCTCTCTAAAATCAGCAGGCCAGCGCTGTATGGCAGCAAGTGGAGAGGTGGCATGAACTTCAATATGGGTAAGGGCTGAAATCGACATCACACTTAATCTCATATCGGTGTTAAAACCTAATGATCTCTCCCTGAAACCATATTTCTGTCTTTAGATCGGAACAGGCTGCTTCCTGGTCTACGGCCTGCACCGGAACAGACGGAGGTCCCGACGGAAGCTTCTGAACACGGTGACGATGGTGCTGAAGTGGATCTAGGCAACGACGGGACGGATAGAAAGGGTAAAGCGTGGATCATATTGGAGGAATGTATGATATGCAGGGAATGTGACGTGCAAATTTCAATTCATAGGTGAAGACGCAAAGACGAATGACTTGCCACTGGATAAGGCGACTCCAGATGTTCACACCACAGCAGCCCCCAGTGAAGGCAACACAACCACTCCATTTGAAGCAGATGTGACCAAACTGTCAAATACAACAGCTACAGTGTTGGACCTTTCGGATACAAATGAAATAAAGACATGAATAAACTCGTATTACAGATGCTTGTTGTCTTGATGAGGATTATGGAACAGGCGGTACAGAAATCTGCCGCCTTGCACCGTCCAAACAGGCGTGTGTTTAGAAGATGTCTCAGGCTAACGTGTGATAAAAACTTAACATCAATTCTTTGGTGGAATGTAAACCATATAAATACTTAACACAACTAATCTAAAGATGATCCAAACGTGCGGTTCCATTTTAAAAGTGCATTTTCAGACAGTTTGGTGTAAAAAGTACAAGTGAGTCATCTGGTCCAATATGCACCACCGTGTCACTGAACACAACAGAGTCTTTGTTCTGGTTGTTGGTCAGAGTACTTAGGATCTCAATCAACATTCTCAGGAGTCCTCATGTATCATGGAGGATCGCTGTGGACTTTGGTGTTTTCCTCTCCACATCATGGCTGAAGTCGATCTGTGCAGCTCACTGGATTTTCCTATAATCATGGCATTGAAGCTGATCCCAAATATCTTTACATGACACATTGATTCACAAAATACTAAATCTATATTAAAATAGAAGTAGAATATCCCTAAACTTCAAAGGAAAAACATTGGATGCCCTCCAGCAATAAATGTATTTCACCTTTATGATTAAAGAAAACATCAATTGCTGCTCAACCAGAAATAATTTAGTCAAAACAATACAGAATTAATTAGAAAACACTAAAAACGGGATGTTGGGCAAGCTAGATGAGCTAAAATTGGCTTGGGAATATGCATACGTGTGTTACTCTTCCTCAATACTATTAATGAACTACCAGAGTGTGCATGACCGGGATTGAACCCAAATTGAAGGTGGGGCAGATGTGTGTGCAGCAGCTGCTCCAATCCGAGAGCTCCACTGACGCAGCAATATGATCACGTGATTGAGCTGAAATAATGCAAATCTAAACAAAATCAAAAGTAAAACGATAGATCCTCTGGCGTGCTCGCATTACGCTTGATTTATGAAGTAGAAAGTAGTTTATCGCTTTGCGCTCGTTTCCACCTTAACACCGCGGTTGTGATGTCATTGCTGTGCGACGACGCATTTAGAAAGTTTGTATGAGTTCTACGGCGCAAAACGGGCGATGGCGTCTTTAAAAGAAACTTTAAAAACACACTTTGGCTTCGACGGCTTTCGGACTAAACTACAGGAAGATGTGGTCAAGGCTGTCATCAGAGGTAACCACGGAAACGCTCAACTCAGTCAGTTTGTTTACCTCTGGGCTAATTAGCTCATGCTAACCGGCTCGTGCCTCTTAGTGTGGTATTACTGTACAATAAACAAATGCAAAACCTTTTTCTGTATTTTATAACTTACCCACAGACGTCAATGTGTGATTTTGTAACTTAGTCTCAGCTAATAAAACGTCTGAAATCTGTTTAAAGCTCTTTAGGCCGGTTGCTCCATTCCATTTATCTGTGGTTAGCCAAGTGGAATGCAGCCATTATGGTAATAAGTTGCACCTGCGCTTTTGCTCCTGTGCGTGTCAGTGTTTTCTCACTAAATCACTAATTTCTGCAATTGTCTGTTCTATTTTCCCTGCATCTAATGGTGTTTCCCCCTTTCTCCTTGTAGGTAACAGGGATGTGTTTGTTTGTATGCCGACCGGAGCAGGTAAGTCCCTGTGTTACCAGCTCCCTGCGGTGCTGTCTGAGGGGATCACCATGGTTATATCCCCGCTCATCGCTCTCATCCAGGTCAGTCTGTGTCCCCTGCCTGCCCCGTAACAACAATGAAACCCTTTACGTTAAACAGCGGTGAACCATTCTGTTTCTTGTTACACTCAGGACCAAGTGGATCATCTGAGGGAGCTCAACATTCCCGCCTGCTCCATCAACTCCAAGCTCCCGGCGGGTGAGCGTCGCCTGATCTTGGCCGATTTGGACAGCAGCTCCCCCAAGCTGAAGTTGCTGTACATCACCCCGGAGATGGTGGCCTCGCCCTCCTTCCAGCCGTGCCTGAGCGGCCTGTGCTCCCGGGGCCTCCTCTCCCTGCTGGCCGTGGACGAGGCTCACTGCGTCTCTCAGTGGGGCCACGATTTCCGTCCGGACTACCTCAAACTGGGAGATCTGCGGGCACGGTTGCCAGGTGTTCCTTGCGTTGCGCTGACGGCGACGGCACCGAAGAATGTACAAGAGGACATTAGTCAGTCACTGAGGCTTCGCTCACCGCTGACCTTCCTCTCGCCCGTCTTCCGTAATAACCTGTACTACGACGTGATTTACAGGGAGCTGCTGCCTAATGCGTTCGTCCACCTGCACGCCTTCATTAAAACCACACTGGCACTAGGAAGCGGACCCAAAGTGCAGGTCAGTAGCTCCTCCAACCTGAAATGTAAGACCTTCATTGAAAATATTGTTTGTAATATTTCTATTCTTCAATATTTCCATTTATATTGCGCCCACCATATCTTGGGAAAACTGGAGAACAAACAGCTTTTCCTCATTCCCTAAAGCTCTGTGGTGTTTCCGTACAGGGTTGTGGGATTGTCTATTGTCGAACCAGGGATAGCTGTGAGTCGGTGGCTCACGAGCTGACTAAGCTGGGCATCTTGGCCCGGCCGTATCATGCAGGTGAGGCTCCCCCCGCCCCTTTATTTCTCAGTACCACTTGGGAAAATACAAACCTCAAAGCGCTTGAAGTTCTTGACCTCCTCTTTTTACAGGTTTGAAATCATCAGATCGCACGGAGGCCCAGAATGACTGGATGCAGGGGAAGGTGCTGGTCATTGTGGCCACCATCAGCTTTGGTATGGGTGTGGACAAGGCCAGCGTCAGGTGAGGCCACGATTCTGAGCTTTGTGTTTGTGGTTTGCGTTCTAAGCTAGAGTTCTTGATGTTTATGTTGAATTTTGTGACTTCCACAGGTTTGTAGCCCACTGGAACCTCGCAAAATCCCTGGCCAGTTACTACCAGGAGTCCGGTCGAGCAGGCAGAGACGGCCTGCCCGCCTGCTGTCGCACCTACTACTCCCCAAGAGACAGGGAGCAGATGAACTTCCTCATCCGCAAAGAGGTCGCCCGCAAACAGGTCAGCAAAGGCAGCAGGCGGCTGAAAACGGTCGACCGAGCGTAAAAGAGCTTTTCATCACCTTTTCAACACCTTTTCAACTTGTCTGTAGGAGAAGCGCGGCTCCGCTAAGGACTCGGACAAAGCGGCCATCAAAGACTTTGAGGCAATGGGGTCGTTTTGTGAACAAGAAAGGTGAGTCCAGTACACGATTACAGCTTCCATTTCAGTTTATTGCACAAAAACCAGTGACGCATACAAGGTCAAAGGTAAACAGCATGCAAACACAATGATTTGAATAAGCAGCGTTCATTTCAATTTCTGTCCAGCAGAAGGCAGAGTCGAGCTTCTATCAGGCTTTACTGCTGAACTCCAGAGAACACTTGAGTTCTTGCAAGCTGTGCTCAACCGCCAATTGTCAGACCATAGAAATAAAAGCTGTGGGAAGTTTAGAAAAATGTCACCTAGACAAGCCGGTGTTACATTTCATTTATGTATGTATGCATTTGCCTGTTTGACTTAAGATGTTTAGTTTCAGATACTTGATGTTTCCCCCTGTGCTGCCTCGCCTGTTCCCCGGGTCAGAGGCAGCTGTGTTGGCTCGTGGAGCACAGGGATGCTCCATGGAATGCTGATTCTCCTGAAAGCCTGCAAGCTTTGGCGGGTGTGTTTAGCAGCCAGTCAGGACAACACTCTCTCTTTCTCTCTCTGTCTGTCTGTCTGTCTGTCTCTCTGTCTCTCAGCTCCCTTGTTGTTGAAGGGTTGGGCTGTAGATGTGCTCTCTGGCCACTGAACACACCCGACATGACGCTCCATGTTAGTCATTGTCGTGGCTCTTTGGTATAGTTGTGCATAGTTTGTCGTTGTCTCTCTGCAGGACTGTCTGTCGGTGACGAGGGCGGCAGAGAAACATTTGTTTTGGGGGTTTTTGTGGACTGAATTCTGTGTAAGAGAGTTCAGCGTCCAGAGAATGCCTGTGTAAAGGACTCTTTAAACGAGACTTTCCTCAAATGAGCGCTCCCTTCTTGGCTTTGCGACAGCAGCAGATGCTCACACAGCTCAGCATCATCATGAGCACAACGAACACTGTGGGAGAGAACAGGTTCAGTGTCATTGTGCCTTACATCTAATCAATGTACCGGGCAGATACTTTAATGAATCAAAAGGCGTAACTCACAGATGAAGGTTAAGATGACGAAGAAAGCCCCCAGCTCTAAGGGGTCAGCGTTGGGCAAACCCTTCAGTTTGGCCCAGACTTTGTGCAGAAGGTCCAGCGCCTCCTCTCCGGCATCCATCCTAGAGAGACACAAACGGCAGCACTGATGCAGACGCACGTCCAGTCCAATGTGAGAACACGACGGCTGATTTCACAACAGCCGGTTAACTGCCGAAGCCTGTGTGTGTGTGTGTGTGTGTGTCTGAACGTGAGGGTGTTCACCAGGATGTGATGCAGCGAGGACATCGCTCTATGTGTTTTAGACTCTGGTGTCCGTGTCACTTTACTGGGTGTCGGAGTGTAAATATCACACAGTTTACTCTTCTCAGGCTCCATGACGACGGTATGAGATTCAGCTTCCCTGCAAGACTGGGTGTGACAAACTTTCCTGTTGGCAGTGAATCCAGCAGAGAGGCATGTGCGTTTCCAATGCAAACACACAGAGCACACAGAAGAGAAGAAAATGCCTTATAATCTAAATCTAAACGATCATATCAGTTCTACGTTTGTGATGATCTGTTTATTAGCTAACGTAATGCCAGAAACAACTTAGAAAAAGATGCAATCTGTTGTGATGATGGACGCACAGAGATCTGAATCAACACGTCTGTGACAACATGACAACAGATGAGCATCAGACGTGACGGGATCATTGAGAGGCTGTTTGTCATAATAGATGTTGTTAGCATGAAGAACGGCCGGCAGACAATCGCCTAACTCCTTGGTGTGCAGCTGACGTTCCCTCAGTTCTCTATAGATAGAGACGGAGTTAGACCAGCAGTAGTAGAAGAAGAAGTAGAAGGAGATAAGAAGATAGGATCTCTGCTGCTGTGGCGTCTTGTCACAGTAACAAGTCAGCACACCCTGACAGCGACGACCCCGCATCCTGTTTGATGATTGCCAGCTGGGCCAGAAGAGGAAGTTCTGCCTCTGATTGAACTCCAGATAAACAGTAAATAATTAACATATCTATGCAAATGGGTGAGAAACTGCTCGAGCATCCAGCCAGCGAAAACACCAGCGACAGTAACGCCGGCGTTTAGACCCGACCCCCCACAGTGTGTTTACACCTACAACACACTCTGTTTCTGCTGACTGATCCACACATTCCTCACATTCTTGCTGTCGCAGGTTCGCTTGAAGTTTCTCTCTGGCACTCGGCCAAAGTCGCGCGCACACACACACACACACACACACACACACTTACCTCGGCAAGTCTTTGGGTTTGTTGGACGGCGTGAGTACGACAGGCTGAAGTTAGAGGCAGAGGAGCATGGCCTGTCTTTCCTGAAGGAGCGAGGTTCTCTGTGTCTGCACGCACGCACGTGAGTGTATGTGTGTCTGTGTGTGTGTGTTTTGGTGTTTGGGCATGCAGTGCGTCATCTGGAGGAGGTGCCCTCAAAGCGCTCTCTCCCAGACCAAACCAGAACAGTCAGCTTGAGGTTAGAGGTGTGTAGCCATAGTTCACTCAGGTGCTGATGAGACTCGACCAAGGACCTACTCCTGTCCTACTCCTGTCCTACTCCTGTCCTACTCCTGTCCTACTCCTGTCCTACTCCTGTCCTACTCCTGTCCTACTCCTGTCCTACTCCTGTCCTACTCCAGAGAGAGAGAGAGAGAATAACATTGGACCTGAATAGGACTGATTCCTCTTTATGAGATGATTTATAAGCGTGTCTAAAGGAGGTATTGGCTCACAATACACAAAATGTGGTACAAATGTGTGTGAGAGGAATATCACAAACATGCCCAAAATAAAACGGGAAGAATCTCAGTCCATGTGAACGTTGCATTTGCTCTGACGCTGGAATGTGTGTGTGAATAACCACGCGTGCAGATTCACTCACTCACTCACCAAATGCCATCTCCTGACTTTGTCTCCCTCCAGTTGCCGCCATGCCACCATCTCCAAGTTCTTCGGGGACCAGGCCCCGAACTGTGCCCGCTCGTGCGACTTCTGCCGCAACCCCAAGCTGGTGCGAGCGCAGCTGGAGAGGGCGGCCACCCTCAGCACGGGGATGCAGGCCGCCCAGAGCAAGGAGAGCACGGGGCCGTTCGGCTTCCAACCCGGCCTATACCAGGGAGGCAGGAAAGGCTACGGCTTTGAGAGGCAGGAGAGCCAAACGGCATCGGGCGTAGATTTGTCCTCTTGTAACCTGGGAAGATTTTACTTATTAACCTTTTTGTATTTGTTTTGTTTTTTGCAGGCATGACGAACGGGAGAGCGAGGGCAGCGACGACGACGGCTCAAAGAGGAAAAAGGACTTTGCCGATCTCTTCAAGAAGCAGATGCACATGCGGAAGGTGAGTCATCGTCATCTGCCGTCGACACACTCAAACTCGCCGACGTCAGTGTAAACAAACACAGCTCTGTCCAGCGTTCATGTTGTGCGTCTATCTGCATCTGTTGGCCAGCTGTGGGCCGTAGAGAGAAGGGAGGGGCTGCTGGGGCCCCTGTTGGTGGGATATCGGGCTAAATCGCTCCCACGTGTGCAGTGGAGTTGGTTCCATGCTGACCAAAGCTATTCATCTGCAGGGCCAATGAAGCTTACACACACACCTCACAACACCGGAGCACTAAAAACAGGAATGTCATGATTTTTGGAAAAGGCAGAAAATAGATGACATCACTGCATGAACCATGTCAGAACGTTTTAAATTGTGTCCGCGCTCAATTTTCTTTAGGGGTCCGACGGTCGGAGGAGAGAAGACTTTCTTTCTCCAGGTGGGTCTGACGTGTTTCTGTTTGAATTCTGCTCAAATCAAAAGAACAAGCGGTTCAACTTATCTGACTTGTGTTGCCTCTGTAGAGGAGGACTGCCAGCTGAGAGAGGCAGACAGCCAGAAGATTCCCAGGCTCACTGTAAAGGTACTGAGACACACACACACACACACACACACACACACACACACACACACACACACACACACACACACACACACACACACAGACAAGCGCTTGTATACTGCAACCACATTCCTCATACCTGCATTATTAATTAACACGTCTCCAGGATTTCACACAACACTCACATGACAGAGGCAGGGAATGCAGCAGTGCCCCCATGTGGCTCATCTGCATATTACAAAGGAAGAAGCCTAAAGAACACTATCCTTATTGTTTATTATTAGTACTTCTTAAGTAGCGCAATGTGACTTCATGGCATTTTCACTTCATTAGCTCTGAATTCTAGTGAACACACACACACACACACACACACACACACAGACACACACACACACACCTCAGATGGAACAGTTTCACTAAAAAGTTGCTTTATGTTTCAGGCCAGAGAGCACTGCCTGTCTCTTCTGCAGGGAGCACTGTACGGCCACCAGGGGGCAGAAGACATGTTCAAGTAATGATCACAACATGCCACACCTCAAGTTTAGTAATGTTCCTGCAATTAACATGAACAGTTGTTAATGTTAACCCCTTCATCCTGTCTCCCTCCCTCAGCTGTGACACGGTGTCCTTGGCCGTCCGTACTGAATATGAGATCTTCAAGAGCAGCAAATCCTCCAACATTTACAAAGCTGCTGTCCTAAAGAAAGTAAGTGCAGACTCTTAGCCCGGCTGCGGTATTATTGATGTTTTACAGTGACACCTGACGCTAATTGTCTGACTTGTGTCTTGTCCCGAAGGTATCGGAGCTGAAGAAAGAGGCACCGGCACTGACAGAAGGAGGAAGAAGAGAAGATGATGAGACCGGCAGCAGCAACGGCGAGGTCAAGTCCAAGCCTGCAGAGGAAGAAGCAGCTTCTTCCTCCTCCGCCTCCCTCACTGAGGAGCTGGGGGGGTTTACATCTGCATCAGAGCTTTACCTGGTAAGGCCCAGCAGCACTCTTCATCATCTTTGTTCACACTGAATGCATCTTTGAGTTTGCAAGTTATCATATAGATTTTGCCATACGTCCTTTTTTTGTTCCTTAACTTGTTTGCAGTTCAAACGTAAGCGGGTCGGTGCGGGCTTGAGGGGCTCGTCTGACCCCATCCTGGCAGCCAAGGAGCTGATGAAGACCTCCACAGGGGAGACGGGGTCGAACATGGAAAGGTCAGAGGGCTCTCAGTCGTCTGCTGCGGAGACGAAGAGGAAGAGGACGACGGAGGAAGACGCAGACGCACCTCCAGCCGTAACATCATCCATCAGAGCCAGAGCGAACGCCGCCGCCGCCTCCCTGAACAGCCCGACCAAGGGAGGCAGAGCCGTCAGTAAAAAGCAGCAGAAGCTGGCCGAGGCCGCAAAGAACTCACGCAACATTTCCCACTACTTTGCGAAGAAACAAACCACGGAGCAAAGCCAGGAAGCGGAGATGCCGGAGGGACCGGACGCCACGTCAGCTGATGATACTGCGGTCAACGCCAGAGATGACCTCACCGGGCCGGGACACTCGCCCAGCGCCGAGGAAGCTGCTGTGGATTCAGCAGGGAGCAGCCCCGTGGAAACGGTAACCAAGGATGCCATCCAAGCACGCTTTAAAACAGAAGTAATAGATATATCTGATGAAGAAGATGAGGAAGCCCGTAACACGGACAGGAAGGAGCCGGAGGAGGTTAGAGAGGAATCTGTACAGGAAGTGAGATCCACCACAGGGTAAGAAGCTCCCAGCTCATCGTCTTATAAAAAGAGATTCTTGTGTTTCACCTCTAACATGGTTTCTGTGTCTGATGCAGGAAAGACGTCTTAGAGGAAGAAGAAGATGAGCCGCCTTCATCAGGACAGGTAGGACTTCACCAACACAAAACACCCAAACACGCCTTCTCTGTGCAGTGACTGACGGGCGCTCATGTGGCTCCAGTTGACAGATGAGGTGAGAGCAAACGGGACGTCGCCCCCCCCAGCCAAGCGTAGCCGGCCCGCCGAGGATCATGGGAAGAGGAAGAGGGTGACCTTCAACCCCAGAGTGCAGGAGAAGGAGGGCAACCCGGACGTGTCGCCCGACGTGGCGGCCAACGCCGTGTCGTTGAAGGAAGCGGCCAATATTGTGGTTCGCTGTCTGGATCCGTTTTATACTCAGGGAAAGTTTGCCAACAAGGTGAGTGTGTGCGTGTGTGTGCGCGTGTGTGTGTATGTTTCACTGTGTTGTTGTTGCAGTTTATCAGCTGTTTGTTGTCTCTGGTTGCAGGAGTTGTTCAAGTCGTTTGCTCGCTACCTGTCTCACCTCCTCGCAAAAGGGAAGATCCAGGGTAAAGATCAAGGTAAGCAGGCAGAGTAGAGGATGGAGGAACACAATTTCTATTTCAAAGTGTGTGTAAATGTAATGACATCTTTGTTTTTGTCCTCAGTCAAAACAGAAGCCAAGGCTCTGATCAAGAAGTTCTTTGAAAGAATCAAGCGGTGCGAGCGCGAGGCCGACTGGAAGCATCTGAGGATCTCTGAGTCCTGAGAGCGCCGAGCCCAAAGGAACGGCGGGAAGGGGGAACGCAGCAGGCGCTTACAAGGTTGAACACTTTCACCTGTCTGTGCCTCACCTGTGTAAGGCTCTGCCACAGACTCCTCCTGACCATGGTTCCGGTTGGTTCCATGTTAGTCAGACGTTCTGCTGCTACAGTAGTGCAGAGCATCGTAATGAGGCAGGAAACACGCTCACAGCTGTGGATCCTCTATGTAGCAGGTAGCTATTAGCTTCTGTCCAACGTTTGCAGGGATGATGACGAAAAAACACCGAACAATCTGACACACGGGGTTTTATTCATCATTTGTATCGCATGGAAATGTACAACATCTGTCCCTTCACTGCTGCTGCTTCTGCTGCTGCGCTACAGAACTCTAAATGGACCTGTTGATGGATACGAAGGCAGTTTTGCGCTTAATTGAACTGTAAAGGGATGCAGTTTGATCCTGAGTTGTGTTGACGTGTGTGTCTGTGTGTGTGTCAAAGCAGAGCATTGGGGCGGTGCAGTAGTATGATTTGTTTTTCTACAACATTGTTCCAGATGAGAGGAATGTTACCTAAAGCTGTGTGTGTGTGTCTCAGGTGGTCTCACGTTGTGTTCCACTCTGTGCCTGTCTGGACTGTGACGGTTCAGATCTCACACAGTCCTGAAGGAACCCAAAGAGCATTTGAAGCCTGGATGGACAAGGCAGCCATAGTCCAGCCTGGCCTCCTAACTGTTTACAATAAAGTCTTTGCTGGGTCGATGCAGACTAAACTGTGAATGAGGTCTGGTGTCTCTTATTGTTCTTATTCTTGGCCCCGCAATGTCTTTAATTGGAGTGTGTTTAAGTGATGGGAGCTCGGGGACTGGAGAGGGGGGAAGGGAGGAGATGTCCCCGAACAGCTGACACTATAGAGTGATGTCACCTCCACTGGTGCTGCATTCAAGTGCTGCCGGAAAGTACAGCTTTCAGATAAGTCGTGTACACGACTCATTTAGTTCTTGATAAATGAATAAACTTAATTTTTGTATATTATTATAATCCATTAAAAATGTTAGACTGAAGTGACGTTTTGCAGACATGTATGGATTTGTGAAAGTAGTTAAGGTCATTTACAAACGTGGTGAATTCACTGATCTGTTGTTTTAACACATAACAGCGGAAATATTGTTGAATTAAAAAAAACATTACAGATTGAATGTTTAAGACATTTTTACGTTAATTTTTGCACTTAGTCACGATTGGTCCAGCCGCAGTCAAATGTTTTTCGTCATAGATAATACAAAGACCTTGAATCTGTTTGCTTTTACCATAAAATGCTGAACTGCAGTCACTTAAGAACCACATATCTACGTAATACAATCCACTTCTTCGTTTTCAAAGCGCACGAATACGTCTCTTTCCCACATTTCCGACAGCACTTGAATGCGGCACGAGCGTTAGTCCACTGAGCAGCAGCAGCGAGCATCAGAACAGTGAACGCATCTGCGGCCCGGGAGACCAAACAGCTGCGCTCCTTAAAGGCCCGGCTCCCTCCCGGACGGTGCGCAGGTTCGGACGGTGAGCGAGGTGTGTGGGTGTGTGCGGGATGTGCAGATGATGGTGCTGGGAGCAGGTGCGCTGTCGGGGTGTTTTCTCCTGCAGGCTCGTCTCGCATCTTGAGGAGGAGGCTGCGCTCCGTTTGTTGATCCCTGGTTCTCCCACTTCCGGGGGAACCAGAGGCGAATTTGCGGGATCAGCACGCCCGAGCGTCGATGCTTCGTGCCGGCGGGATGGAGGAGTTTGTCACGGATGAAGAGGAGCCATGGTACGACCAGCGCGACCTGGAGCAGGGTGAGTCCATGAATGCCTCACATTCAATTAGAACATGTGATGACATCATTTCTACACATTTATAAAGGCAAATATATAAAAACACCACCACCGAGGACAATTAGGATTATTAAGATGAACCCAAATATAGTGTTGCATTTAAATGTGCATAGGAAAATCAGATGTCCTGTAAAGTGCGCACACTTAACAGCACTATTGTAGGTGAAACTGTCTGTCTTTCTGCCTGTCTGTCTGCCTGCATGAGACTGACAGCCACTCAGTCACGAGTTGCTCCTCTTCATCACTGCCTCGCCCTCTGCCAATTACTCTCATCTTGTCAGTGATGTTTCCCAGAATAGCTCTTCTGTCTCACCGAGTAAACGTCCTCGTCCATCTCTCATAGATTCTTCTTCCTCAAGACACAATGTAGTCATTCTCATCCAGAAATGCTGAGTGGTGGGGCTGGAGTGTTGTGTGTGTGTGTGCGTACTAATATCTCAGCACAAGAAGTCTTTTTCTGGTAGAACATTCTTCAAATTCTCAAAATGTATCACTTTTTGAACAAAGGAAGAAGGCGGGCCGCTCCTCATCCTCATCCTCTGTGTCCTGTGTCTGTCTGTGACAAGTCCCAACTGAGGTCATGTCATGTCATCAATCGCTCACAGTGAGGATACATTAGTGTGTGTGTGTGTGTGTGTGTGTGTGTCTTCCTCTGGCCCTGATTATCTTCTGAGCTCGAGCGCCAAGCAGCTTTGTGTCCCATCATCACATTACACACATCCGGAGAGAAGTGAGGCAGGTGTGTGTGTGTGTGTGTGTGTGTGTGTGTGTGTGTGTGTGTGTGTGTGTGTGTGTGTGTGTGTGTGTGTGTGTGTGTGTGTGTGTGTGTGTGTGTGTGTCCAAGCTCTATCTTATCCCAGCATTCCTCTGTACTCACAGGCTTGATCTACTCAGACTTCGACCTCCTGCTTAGTTGGGATGCAAGATTTATTTTGGATCCCTCATTTTCTGTCGCCACCAAAATAGATTTCCACACGTTTGTAATCCTGCTGTGCTCATAATCTGGCAGGAGCTGATTTCACTTTTGCGCCGTAAACGATGCCGTTATGCAACTCGGCCTATTTGCAGAAGGTGCATGTGTGTGTGTGTGTGTGTGTGTGTGTGTGTGTGTGTGTTCGTTGGCCGTATGAAACGTATGTGGGCAGATTTATTGAGCGTGCAGAGAGCAGTAATGTGTCCTCAGATATGCCATATATATGTGTGTGTGTGTGTGTGTGTGCCATCAGACCCGAGAGGAAGTTTGGAGTAGATGTCAAATCTTCCTCTTCCTCTTCCTCGTCTCATCATTGGAGGTTATACCATAAATGGCTTTGCTGCGGTTTGAAATGAAGAACCAGATTACATAACAAAGACTTTGCTCCAAGATACTCACTCAGTTTATATATGGGCACATGTTGTCCTTCAGGATTGCAAACAGTGCTGTGACTGAGCTGGACGGGTGAGTGTGAGTGTGAGTGTGAGGGAGGCTGAGAACACACACACAGCTCTGTTCTGCACTGTTGAAACAGGAAATGACAGCCTGTCCCTTAGCGATAGGTGAGAATGTAATAAGATCTAAATGTATGAAGTCAATCATCTCCGATTCCCCTCGACACCTACGATGACGCGTGTCGCACCCAGCTCTACGTACCCTGTGTGTGTGTGTGTACGTGTGTGTATGTTCCTGTCAGCGCCGACACCGCACACAGAGCTGATAACACACACCATTCATGCTGGGTCATGGAGGTCAGCTGCTCTCTGTGCCGCCTTGTTGTGGTGCACAGCCGGCACGATTCCGCTCATCCTGCCGGAGGGAGATGAATAATAGATCCTTCAGACTTCGGGCTGCGCTGCAAACACAACAATAAGTGTGAGGGTGCTGTCCGTGTTTCTGTCGCTGCTCGGGCTGCAGGCCTGTAGGCGAGAGAAGGCCGAGGATCAGGGGAAGCGTGCGCTCCAGTTCTGCATCTGTGCGGCCGAACGTTTGATCTCAGTGTGGGATAACTTCATTTGAAGACAAAATAGGTCAGTTATATTTGGCGGTAGACTGAATATGCATTTAATATCTCATCTAAATCTGTAGAGGAGGTTCTGTATGTGATGCCTGACATGTTCTCTTGTTCTTACTACACAATTTATATTTATCGCTACGAGGACATATGGTGCTTTATGTTTGACTGTGATACAGGACGTTATTGATCAATCAAGCAATTCCTTTTTTCAATCTTTGGTCAATATAACAACAATCTTATCTCTAGATCTCATCATCTCTTATCACAGAGTTAAAAAGCTAAAGTTTACATTGCTACGACGCCAAAAAGCAGCAGATTCTCACACGGAAGCAAATGTTTGACATATTAAAGTGATAAATGCTTAAAATAATGATAAAATGTGGTTCGGTTAAGGATTAAGGATTAGTTTAAGTGGTAATAGTTGTATATTATTAGAACAGGACACAGTTTTGGTCTTTAGGATGAACACGCACCTTATGTTTCACCTCTTTATAGATCTAGATACCTCGAGTTCCCTTAAACACTGAACTCATTCACGTCATCGTTCTTCTCCCGTCAGATCTGCATTTGGCGGCCGAGCTCGGCAAGACGCTGCTGGAGCGCAACAAGGAGCTGGAGGAGTCGCTGCAGCAGATGTACGTCAACAACGAGGAGCAAGTGCAAGAGATCGAGGTACGTTTGAAAGGAGAGAGGACACGACTGTGCTGGACGCCTGATCAGAGTCTGTTAGTCATAAACTTCTGTGTGTGGCTTTTACTGCTGATGGCTTTAACTGGAGATGAACCTTGAGCCACTGCACAAAAACGTATCAAACACAAGCAGAATCAATCATACGGCAACATTGATTAAGATGTTCAATCCCGTTGTCTTCTCTCCTCTCTGTTCTTGCTGTGTGTCTCGCACGGACGCCGTCTCTCCTGCAGTACTTGTCCAAACAGCTGGAGCTGTTGAGGGAGATGAACGAGCAGCACGCCAAAGTGTACGAGCAGCTGGACGTGACGGCCCGCGAGCTGGAGATCACCAACGAGAAGCTGGTGCTGGAGAGCAAAGCCTCGCAGCAGAAAATAGACAGGTGATCGCCAAGCGTTCGCCTTCGTAGACGAGTTATGGACGTAGAACCTGACGAATGTCATATTGTAGTTGCTTGTTTCTCTTTGGGTCAGTCAATAAGACACATTTAGGGCTCTTTCGGCCTTGATGGAGGTTTGAACTGTGCAGACTTTATCAAAACTTTGATGGTTCTGCCTCTTTTTAATTGTTGCATAACTAACTAACAGTGTTATGCAATAGCAGATCTTTGTGCTTGTAGCTCTTCTTGGGTTCACTGTAGAGATTTCGTAACTGAGGCTTGAAGTACAAATCATATTACAGCTCTGAATGCTTCCCCTGTTCCACTCTCTCTCTCTCTCACACACACACACACACACACACACACACACACACACACACACACACACACACACTCCTCTACATTCTTTTGTTAATAACTGAGGCTTTAGCAGAATTAACTTCATAACAAGCAGTGAGCGTACAGAGACTGAAACGTGTGTGCGTGTGTGTGTGTGTGTGTGTGTGTGTGTGTAGACTGGAGGGCACCATGGAGACCTTGCAGGGTCAGGTGGAGAGTCTGACAGCTCGTGTGGAGGAGCTGAGGACTCTGGAGGAGCTGAGGGTCCACAGGGAGAAGAAGGAGCGACGCAAGACCGTCCACTCGTTCCCCTGCCTCAAAGAGCTCTGCTCCGCTCCAAGGTCGCCGTTTGATTTAATACCCAGCATGCAACAGACACTGACCACACATGTGAATAATGCTTTATGTGTTATAACATGATGTCATTTTAGTTTAGATTATCCTGCAGGAAGCCTTTTGAAATATTTGGATCTTCAGCCGTTTTCAAATGTTTCCCAATGCTCCCTCCCCGCTGTGCTGCCGTGTTTTCAGGTATGAGGACGGCTTCCTGTTGGCCAACCCGGGCAGCGTGGACCTGGCTGAGCGCCGGCCGGCCGACGAGGAGAACGAGCACCTCAGAGACATCATTTCGTCACTGCGCGCCGCCATGGCAGCAGAGCGCGGCAGGCGGGAGAGTGCCGAGCGGGAGTGCACGGCTGTGCTGCAAGAGTTTGAGCGTCTGGAGCAGCGCCTCCTAGGGGCCGAGGGCTGCCAGTTGCGGGTGCAGGAGCTGGAAGCCGAGCTCCAGGAGATGCAGCAGCTGAGGAAGTCCAGGATGTGTCTGATTGGAGGCATGGAAGACGGCCTAGAGACGCTGCTCAACAGCGCCCCAGAGACGGATACGCCGGAGGACAGCGTGGGACAGGAGGAAGGAGGGGAAGCTGGAGAGGCCGGAGGGCAGCAGGGCGTTCCTGTGAGGAAGAGCTGCAGCGACACGGCTCTGAACGCCATGTCAGCCAGCGACGCTTCGGGGAGGCGTCAGGGCAGCTACGCTCTCCATGCCAACGGCGTACGCAAACGTGGAATGTCCATCCTGAGGGAGGTGGATGAGCAGTACCACGCCCTGCTGGAGAAGTACGAGGTGCTGCTGGGGAAGTGCCGGCGTCACGAGGAGAGCCTGTGCCACGCCGGGTCGCAGACGTCCCGGCCCGTCTCCAGGGACCCGTCCATGAAAGATTACAGCATCGTCTCCCCGGGGGCGTCCACGTCGGCGTCGTCGTCTGGGGCCGCCGCCGCCCCGCCCACGCCTCCGCAGACGCCCTCCACCCCGGAAGCCCTGGAAGGGATCAGCAGGCAGGTGGAGCAGGTGGACAAACGGCTCAGTCAGAACACACCCGAGTACAAGGCGCTGTTCAAAGAGATCTTCTCCCGCCTGCAGAAGACCAAGAGCGACATGAACTCACGCAAGGGACGAAAGACGCACAAATGAGGAAATCTTTGGACGCTCTGGTTTCCATGTGTGGATGTCTGTCGTCGGGCATGAGGGTGATTTCTGCTACACGGCCTCGGGTGCCTCTGGTTGCACGTAGACGTTAAATCTGTTCATTGCAAAACTGCCATTTATATTTTACTACATGGAGGAAGGATTGCAGACGTGCGTGTGTGCGTGTGTGTGCGTGTGTGTGTGTGTGTGTGTTATGTTCTGCATGGAGTAAATGCTTTTTCTCAGCTACCATAAATGACAAATAACTAGAACTGCAGGCTTTGTCTCTGTCCTAAGACAATCTAGTTTGGTGTGGTTCTCACTGAGATCACCAATGCAGAAAATAATCTCTTTGCCATTTAACAGATTTTGTTTGGTCATGTGATTTAGAAAACGGTGGCTTGGGGCTGGAAATGACAGCACAGAAGCTTTAAGAGCGTAAAGGAAGCGACAGACGTGAGGTTTACGCTGACGCCGTGCTTGATCATTGTGTGAATATTTTGAATTTGTTGAATGGGTGAAAATCTGACAAAACCGCTGCCAAAAATGCATTGCACTGATGTTTATGTTTACGTTGCTTTTGTTTAAAAGGTTTGTTCCGTGATGCCTGAGTTAGAAGCTCCATGTTTACAGTGTGTGTGTGTGTGTGTGTGTGTGTGTGTGTTACAGCGAGAGGAGCTGAAGCATCCATATTTCTGTTTCATACTTTGCATTGTACTCAATTCTACATTGTGCTATCATTGTGTCTCCTTCTTCTAATCGACCATTACGTGTTTTCAGTTGATTAAAATATGAACCCACCCGACCATGTGGTGTGTATTACAGCTCAACAACCTCTTCTACCACCACCTGTGGCTATTTAAGTGTAACTGTAGGTGTGATTTAATCATTCAAGCAGGCGGAAGACATTTAGGAAGTCGATTTATCGAGTCGATTTATCGACTTCCTGTTAGGTTCAATATTAACTTCACAATATAAACATAACAAAACCAATGTATCATGAAATGAATGTTATTACATGAAGAAACCAGTAGGTGGCAGCACGAGAGTATCCATATCAAATGTCAGATTTATCTACCATATAACAGAGACCGAAGACTTAAATGATCACTGAGCCTGTGGTTCGTTTGATTTGTTGCGATCCGGGGGTCGATCGTAACAAATAATCGTTTTTGTGTTCACAGCTGAAGATTTGTAAACAAACGCCACGCGCCTGTAAACAGTTTTGTGATTAGTCAGAACTGACCAGGAAGTTGACTCCTCACCTGGAAACGTTTCCTTCTTCACCCAGACAAAAAACACAAACAAACACGAAAGATAACAAACAGCAGCGGAGTCCAAAATTGCTTTGCTTGCTTGTCTCGTTGCTTTCGACACTACATTACTTTTGAGCGAGAGTAAAGGCTACGGTTAGAGAACTGCGTTTATGGGGGGGGTATATTATTTTTAAGGTTTTTATTTACATTTATAATAATTCATTAATATATTAAGGTTATTTTTAGTGTAAAGAAACTGTTTAGCTTCTATTTGAGTAGAAATCGTGGAGACAAACGTATCAACAGGACACATGCAGACCCTGTGTGAACACTTTAATGTGGACAGAAGACAACAGTAAACTGCAGCTAGCACAGACAGCACACGTCGCGTCAAACTGAGTGAACTCGTGGAAGCAGAGTCCCACTTCCACATCACACACACACACACTGGAGTGTATCAAAAGCTAATTCGGTTTCTATGGCAGAATGTATGTCTAAGCACTGGATCAAAGATCAATCACACACACTTCTTTGTTTTCTTTAAACGAATCTACAACAATGATATCTCTATCAAATATAATTGATGGCAATGAACGACCTAAACAGATCACTGCTAAATAAACAAGTTCATAAAGGAATAAAGTGTTGGGAAAGGGAGCTGATCTTCTACAAGTTACACTTTCAAGTATCAAGTATCAAGTCATCTGAAGGAAAAGCTCTAAATTCATCGTCCTGATACCGAGTACACGAGCATCCAGCATGGTTGAAGCAGGCTCATAAAGTCTGGGGAATCAAATAAAGAGCAAAGGAGAAGAAGGAGACGGAGGTAATAAGTATACTTCTATTTACTCTACTTTTTCAGAGGACTTCCAGGTTTCAAATAAGTCACACAGATCTGCTGGAGGGGTTTAAAGGGTGGACTGATTCAAAGACCCTCATCCAGAACCGACGATCATATGGTGCGGCAAAATCCGTACAATGCTTTCCAAGGCAGATGGCGGTAATCATAGAAAACTCTCAAAAAGAGGAATACAATAGAGGAGGATGGGTGGAAGAAAGAGAGGAGCAGAGAGCAGAGAACGTCCCCTTCCCAAGAGCAGCAAACTTTTTTTTTTTTTTTTTTTTACTTTTTCTAAATGTGCAAACGAACCCTAATCACAGAAAATCTCGATTGTGCATATTGGCTGCTTTCTCCATACTACAGAGTTTAACACACAGAAACTGGGCTGCAACTGAAAGGGAGAACAAAATGGAATGATGAAATGATTGAAATTTTAAAAGAAAGAAAAAAAAAAAGGTCAACTGTAAGAGAGAAAATGGTGACGGACGGAGAGAGCGGAACCTTTAACACTCATCGTTACACAATCAAGACGCGGGTCCAATCCGGAAGCGATGGAATGATGGGAAGGAAGAGGGACGAAGCTGAGGGAGACTGTGGGACAAGGCGGCGGCGAGGAAGAGGAGGAGGAGGAGGATCAGTCGTCCCATTCCTTCTTGATGGCGAGGTTCCACTCCCAGGAGAGATGGTCGTGCTTGTCGTCGTCTGTAAACTTGGACTTGATGTTGTAGGTGCCGCGGGCTAGAATCCCTTTGGGTGCCTCCTCCAGGGTAGTGAGGAACTCGTACTCTTCGTCTCTGGGCCCGTAGCTGCCCACCATGTACTCCGTGTAGTCAACTGCAAGAGATTCACAAATGTGTAAGAATTCTGCTAAGTATTGGAGAAACATCGAGTCGACTTATTCACCGACGACGAGCCAAACTAAGTAAACAACTCCTTCCTGCACCACGTGGAGCTTTACTGTTTATGTGTTGATGGAAGCATTCTTACCCTTGATTCCTTTTCTATAGGACGCCTGAACGTACTTCAGGCCCGAGACGATCTCCTTGTTGACCTGCAAGATGCAACACGGGTCACTTCCTGCTCACGGCACTTCAATCATTTCAGACAAGACGCACGGTGACACGAGATCGGGCCGTCTCACCTTGAAGCTGATCTTTATCTTGTATCCCACCGCTTCCTTCAGTAGGAACGGATTCTTCTTGAAGCCCTCCAAGTCTCCTGGTGTGGTGAAGGGTCGTAAAGTCAGACAAAAAGCCAGAGTGACCCAATTTGACTTTGGCCACCAGGGTGACGAACAGCTCGGCTCCACTCACCTGTCAGATCAAGAACTAGAGGCTTCTTTGCTGTGTCACATAAAAGCGTCATCTTTGTCACCTGGATGTTGGGGACGTCTGGATCTACAGCAGAGAAAAGGGGACAGCGTTTTTGATGGCGTTCAGCGCTTGTACGCGATTCCGTTCGGCGGCGACCAACCTGCACACGTGGTGACCTTGCCCAGTAGCGCCTCCTTGTACTTGCGCAGGCTCTCGTCCTCGCAGTCCATGCTCTGGATCTCCTGTAGGCTCTTCTGGGCGGGAGCTTTGTAGTCGACTTTGACGCCGTCCTCCTCGTTGGCTGCCGCGATCGCGGCCAGCTGCTCGGTTGTGGGCTCCTGCTCGGCCATGGTTTACTAAACACGAGAGAGAGAGAGAGAGAGAGAGAGAGAGAGAGAGAGAGAGAGAGAGAGAGAGAGAGAGAGAGAGAGAGAGAGAGAGAGAGAGAGAGAGAGAGAGAGAGAGAGAGAGAGAGAGAGAGAGAGAGAGAGAGAGAGCGAGAGAGAGAGAGCGAGAGAGAGAGAGAGAGAGAGAGAGAGAGAGAGAGAGAGAGAGAGAGAGAGAGAGAGAGAGAGAGAGAGAGGTCGTAATGAGTCCAGAGAAGCTTCCCCTCTCACTCTTAGCCAGGCTTGAATGAAATCTGACCCACATGTGTACAGCTGCTGGTTGATCAGTACAGACTTCCCTCATGACCTCTATGAACTTTGACCCGGGGCTTTGGCTTCAGGGACGAGTTTGCCTCCACAAACCTCTCACCTTCCATTTGCCATGTGTACAGTGTGATTTAGGGAGTTCAGCTCTGTAGTGGAAGGTTTCAGATGTAATGATGATGTAATGATGACTGATGATTTTAAGGATGAGCGGTTTGATTTATAACAGTTTGCAGTGAAAGTGAAGGATGAGCATCACTAACTGTAGCTTTACTCTCGCTGCATTGTTTCATTGTTCTGCCTTTCATGACTCAGGTACACACACACACACACACACACACACACACACACACACACACACACACACACACACACACACACACACACACACACACACACACACACACACACACACACACACACACACACACACACACACACACACACACACACACACACACACACACACACACACACACACACACACACACACACACACACACACACACACACACACACACACAGAGAGAGAGAGCCAACAGCCCGGAGACACACGACACTCCGGCCCGCAGCCTTCTGGGCTACTGAGCCGATTTCTCCAAGGTGGCGGCGGCAACAGAGGGGAGGAAGACGGGAGGAAGACGGGAGGAAGACGGGAGGAAGCCTCTCCTGCCGTCATACAGAGCAGATAATGAGGCTGCAGCAGCGCTCATGTGGTCGTTTTCACTCAGCAGCTCTCCATTACAGTCAGGACTGATTAAGGCAGAGAGGAGGCCGACGATACGCAGCCAGCAGCTCAATAACATTACTCATCCTCCTGATTGGGTGGAAGCAGCGAGGGTGGAGGGGAGGGGGAGGGGAAGCTACTACACACTTCCTGAATTAGTGCGGATTGAACCGCACACCGACATTACATTACATTACATTACAACCCTTCGCAGAGGGGGGAGCAATTGAGGGTTCGGTGCCTTGCTCAGGGGCCGACCTGAGCCGTCAGTCAACCAATGAGGATTTTGGAAACGAAAAAAATAAAATAAAAGGAGCCTTTATTTACTTCATCAAAGAGCTGACAGTTGCTGGAGCGACGCTCGTGTGGCAGCGACGCCATCCAATCTGTGAGCAGGAAGTAAAGCAGCCAACAATACGACAGGAAGTCTAGAATCGAGTCTGAGCTCCACAGGGGGCCTGGGTGAGATGACATCACACACCAGACCGTCTACAATCACAGGAGAGTAGCACAGAGCCACCAATGCAACTCATCAAGTGGAGACACACACACACACACACACACACACACACACACACACACACACACACACACACACACACACACACACACACACACACACACACACACACACACACACACACACACACACACACACACGCGCGCTAGTAAGGGTGCGGTGTGTGTGAGAGATTCATTTCCTCATTTCACGTTATGATGGCATGTACAGAAACTGGTTTGCCCCTCTGCTGCCTCTGTTGTGTGATGCAGTGGGCTACGAGACAAACAGGCACAGAGAGACAGAGAGCGGCGACCGCCTCAGAATTCCCACACGAGGCCTCGGCGTTCCCATTAAAGCACAAATTCCTCCTCTGCTCATGGCGTGTTGCAGCACAGTGTGAATGTTGTTGCTTTGTGGAGCGACAACAACAACACAGCACCGGCCGCCGCCGTGCCATTCCTTACATACCGACACACACAGGTAGGTCCCATAATGCACCGGGGGGCCTGAAGCATACCGAGCTGTCAGCGTAGGGAGCGGCGCTGTGACATAAGTCAGACGTTAGAGAGCTTCTGAGGGCTCAGGGGCGAACACACACTCGTCCAGGACTCCAGCATGAAGGTTGGCGAGTTTGACGGAGCGTTTCCAGATAAAGAGCGCAGTTGTTTACGTGCAGCGTCACTAGGCAACGGCATTTTAACCTGAGCGAGGAAACAGCTGACGAGGTAAATGGCTACGGCGTTAAATGGATTAAGTCTTAACAATATTAACTTAGCTGCCTTCATAATAACACACATTCTTTGGCTGGCTGAGTACACACACACACACACACACACACACACACACACACACACACACACACACACACACACACACACACACACACACACACACACACACACACACACACACACACACACACACACACACACACACACACACACACACACACACACACACACACACACACACACACACACACACGCACACACACACACACGCACACACGCCGAGGTCACGGGCTCGCCGGGATGTTGTTGACGAAAACATCTGCCTCACCTCATCACCGCCAACCGAGACTTGAGATTAGACCCGTTCCTCGGCAACAGGCGGCGCCCACCAGAGCCGCAGGATTATGGAAAGTGGGATTATGACTAATGAGGCGTCTGGGGACAGCAAAGGTCAAAGTGTGTGAAGGTCTGAGCCCTGATTCTCCACACGTACAAGACAACAGCGTCTCCACAAAGCTGCAGATCCAGATCCAGATCTATTCAGAGACAACGCTACTTAAAGGAGGAGCAGAAAGTGGGAGGAGCAACTACATCAGAGCACTTTGGATGTGTTGTGAAATGGCGAATGAACCCAAACACAGGCGACGTCGTGCCGTCTGTGTTTACAGCCCGGCTGAGGAGTCACGAGGAGGGAACACAATAGATCTGTCCTGGTTCCTTCAGCACTGACTCAACCTGGTGAGAGAAAACAATGGAGGCCTATAAAACCAGGCTGTAACTCCATGAGTCAACCAATCAGCCTGTAGGCTCCTGGTCTACGGGAAGGAGCCACCGATCCATGAGTCACTAAGGGAAACTATGATGTGTTGGATTGTACGAGGCAGACGGCTGCTTGCTGCCCCATTCCTCGGTCAGATTGAACTCCACCCAGAGGTGAGAGGTCAGCGTTGCCCACTGCGACCTTTGCAAAGCCCCACGCTCCTGCAGATGTGACAGATCTCTGGAGGCTTTGATCCTCTGGGCTCTGTTCTCTCCTGCAGCAGCACAGCCACAGACCTTTACACCACAGGTTAGACTCTGATGTAAGCTTATAGATCTACAGCTTATAGATCTACAGCTTATAGATCTACAGCTTATGTCTCAGGTTCATACGTGTCTGAATCTGCAGAGCTATGGCAACCTTCTTCTTCTTCTTCTTCTGTACCTGTAATCACACCCCTCAGGTCATATTTGCGTGAAGCTCTAAACGCTCCTGCACCTTCTTACTTTCCCTTCCTTTAAACTGTACGGTGTACACAACGTTCAAAACTCACCGCTACGTGAACACATTTGAATAATGCTGCGCTTGACGACATACAGAAGAGCGGCTGCACGGCTTTTCTCTCTCTCTCTCTCTTTCTCTCTCTCTCTCAGGAACTAACTGAAGACTTCCTTCTTCTTCTGCAGAGAGCTTGATGACTCATATCCGCTTGTGCGCCAAACCATACAAGGTCAACCTGAAAGCTGCCGCCGCCGTCTACCTGAGCGTCTGATGCCACCCCATGCAGTGTTAGACGCGTTTTAAAGCGAGCAGCAGCGACGCGGGGCAGAGGAGCGGTCAGCCAGACGGCCGATCACAGAGCGCCGCCACAGAGAGACGGTTTGAGGAAGTGTCCTCACCGTAGACCCCGAGAGGAGTTGATGCAATTTGGTGAAACTTCAATTTCAACAGAAGGGGGGAGGGAGCGAGAGGGAGAGAGGGAGAGAGAGAGACAAGAAGAGGAAACAAAACTCATTTCTATCCCAGGAAAGAGCAGAACAAATAAGAGGCTGGCTTTAAAAATAGCAGCAGAGCGTTGGTTCCCTCCATGCAGCCACAGGAAGCTGGGAGTGAATGGGGGACGCCTGAAAGGTCAGGAGCCTCAGGAACAAAATAAGTGAAGAAAACACAAGAAAACGGGCCGATCTTAACCCTTTGTGGTCTCTGTAAATACAGCAGGATGTAAATGTGGCACATCAATCTCACAGGACGGCGTCTGTGTGAGAGCTGCTCCCCCCCCCCCGAGGCTGCTGCTCTGCTCTACTCTGCTCAATGTAGAGGGGGGCATTACAGAGCGGCTAATCACTACTTGCAGATACGGGTCTACAACCTAGTTCTAGGCTGAGTGAAAACAGAAACGAAGGACACTTGAGCACCACTTTGACATAGGAGCGACAGTTGAGGACTTGTCTGTGTGCGGCCACTAGCACAGGAGGAAGACTCTCCACACACACACACACACACACACACACACACACACACACACACACAGCTGGAAATGAGGAAGATGTAAACGCTGCTTCTCATCCATCCGGCGCCTCGGACTTCATTACCAACCGGAAGTTTATTTATCTGAGCCTCAACTCCGACACAAAAGATACAAAATAGCTCCGTCTCTGCTAAATCCTTCTTTGGATTTGAACAAGTGCACACTAGTCCAGTACATGACCCTTGACCTTCCCACTTCCAGCTGCTTTTTAAGCCTGCCTCTCACTTCCCCTTCCTCCTCCGCTACCGTGGCCCTAATTCAAGCTCGATCACCTCAAAGCAAAGCGGGCAGAAAGCGCTGAAAAAGACATCCGGTAGCGCTGCCATCTTTACTTCCTTTAATAAACGTGAAGACGGCGATGAAACAAATCAAATCAGAGGAAGAGAGGAAGATTTAACCGTCTGAACTGTGGAATTCTTCAGTTCTGTATTTTTATATGAGGGAACAAGACGTCCTTCAGGCCATTTCCTCACACACACACACACACACACAGGAAGGGAGGATTGACACAAAGTTTAATGAACTCTATTAAAAAAAAAATCACTCATCAGCCACAAATCTCAAATCTACTACGTGAGCACATAAAGTGACTTTGCACTTGATCTGTCTGTACTTCAGGGGCCATGAAAGCAGTGGAAAGGCCAAAAGTGAGCCTGGTGAAGAAAGGTGTGACATCTGAGGGGGAAAAGATCCAGGAAGTAGCAGAAAAGTTGACTCAAATACCAGCAGGGGACATTACTGTGCGCGCTCAGATTGTTCTAGAATCCGAATGATTCACTTCTAATGCACTTTTTAAGTCCATTCACTTCATTCTTTCACGTTTTTCCTCGTAAAAGAATACAGAGACAAGGACGTGGCTACGCTGATGTGACGCCACCTGACAGCGATACACACACTCGACACACTGAAAAAACAAATCGTCTCAATCGCTAAATTCTGCTTTAAAACTTATTTTTTAGATGGTTTAAAGTAATTGTCTGAATTAGTTATGCTCGCTGCAGGAAGTTGACTATGGGTTCCAACTTGTCCTGGCACATATCGTGCACGTTGAAGACATACCTTAGCTAAATGTGTCCTTAAACTCGCTCAATTCCACGAGCCGAGACGTCGAAAAAGCTTCGGCGAACAGGCAAAATTGCGTAAAAGCGTCGCAAAAAGACTTTGTGATGTGTTTTGGTCAACTCTTACCTTTATACGGTTGTAGCTTGAGACTCTCTGAATGGCGCCGACAGAGAAGTGTGTGGAGCGAAATGAAGTGTCCGGGAAAAAAATGTGTCCGGAAGTGTAGAGCAGAGCAACTTCCGCCGCAGTGCTTTCAAAATAAAAGCATGTCGTGTCTTAACTTGTTGCTACACATATATGGACATCGATTTTTGTCTCACACACACACACACACACACAAACAAACAAACACACACACACCACACACACACATTTTACAAATATTCCCAACTTCCGACTAGGACATTAGTGCACATCCTTTATTGTTATTGTATTTGGCTTTTATTGAAAATGCGTTACCTCAAATATTTAGAATACCTTGAAACCTAAATACTGTTGCGGTTGAAGTATTATGCAGTGGATCCATTGATGTGTTCAATACAAGCAAAGACACAGGATCACAGAAGATTCTCCATGAAATCGAGTTTAATAGATTGTTAAAAATAAGGCTATGATGCTGTTGTTGCAAACAACTGACAAGGAGGTGAAATAGGTTTGAAGTCTGGTGCTCCAGAGACGCCTGATACAATGAGACCATTCTCTGGGCTTTTACAGGTACACAACTAGTGAACACACACACACACACACACACTTGCAAATCAAACACACAATGACAAATGTGTCTTAATTGTATACTCCTATCACATGTTCTGTACTGTGCACGCACGCAAGCACACACACACACACACACACACACACAGACATCCAATCCACCCAAAACGGTGGCAATAAAGAGGGACATAGCAGGTAATGTTGCGGTGTTCTCTTACAAAAAACATGCATAGCTTAGTACATGAATGTGTGTGTCAAAAAACACCAAAATTATTGTTCAGATACTTTTGATCTAATGGTTTGCAAAACATTTCCAACATGTTTAATTCATTTTATCTAACCATTATTAACAATCATGTAAACTCACTGGACTATTTTTTAAATGTGTAATAGCCTCCGATGATGCTCATGTAGAAAGTTACATTCTGAACCAAGATAGGCTCCATAGCAAAGGAAATAAATACTGGAATGGTGAAAATATGATATAAAGTTACTGCTGAAATGGAAAAGAAATGGACTCGGGGTCAAACTCGGCCCAACATTTAGATATAAAACAAATCAAAACAACTGCTTCATATTGGTATCTTGCTATCATGTTATAGACATAAAAATACTTATTACTAATAAAAGTGTCTCACAGACAATTACAACATACACACAATGCTCAAAAATCAAACAGAAAAAAGGACGGAAACAATAAATAATTGCCTTGAAGTCCTTCAAAAATGATGAAGCGATCGGGAGAGAGCCTCTCTAGTGCTGTGTGCATGTCCAATACACGGTGCCACACACACATGTATACATACAGAACATCCTTCAAACTATTAGAGTCAACCAAGACTTGAAAACTGTAAAAGAAGAATGTAAATTTAAGTCAGTTGCTTCCTGCTTCATCCTTTGGTCACTGGGGTCGTCCTTGACAACAAATACATAAACGTTCCCTTCATACATTTAGCACACGTTGTTATTGTAGTGTGTGCATTACCACAGGTGTTCTTCTAACTAACGTCTACACGGTTTAAAGTGCCTATGAGCTGTGGCATAAGGGAAACCCCATACTGATGGCACAACGAGAGCGTTTGGGTTTACAGTGGCAGAGCAGGCAGACTATGGACGGAGGTACGGGACTTCCCCATGCAGGCAAACATTAACCTACAGTAAGCTGGTTCTTCTATTCTCAACACACCCACACACAAAGATCACAATGTTAGCAAACTTAATTCTTTAAATCAAACTAAATCAAACTAAATCATTCTCTGGCTGAGGGAGAATTCCTAATGCAGCTTAGTAAAATAACTTCCTGTGTGACATTATCGCTGCTTTGCTTCCGGCAGCATAATAACTAAGTAACTAAGTCATTTATAGTTTTCATTTATTACAGGTGCAGAGGAAAACACCTAACCCTTTGACATCCTATGATTAATTTTGATCCCAAAACTCGTTAAGATAGCAGCAGGTAACACATTTGACACTCCTGAAGTCCAGATCATAAAAATGCTCAACAGAGGAAAGAAGAGGTGGAATACATACAACTGACACATTCAGACAATGTCAAATTAGTGTATATACAGTTGACTGAATTCTCCCCTCTCTCTTCTAACTCTAACCTATTTTAATAAATGGAACCTTTTGGAGAATGTTTGTCCTTGCCTGCTATCCGTTACATCAAAGTCCTTATTAACCTTTGTGAGAAAACGCTCATCCGTTCCTTTACTCCTACGTTAACTTGGTCCTGTTCTGATATTGCACCTGTGCTTCTGATATGCAACCCAGCAGATGAGAACACTTTGTCGGACGTATTCTTTAAGTTCGAGTAAACTTGTGCCAAAACAAGAATAAGGAATAAAATGTATAAAACATGGACTAAAAATAATTGTTCTTACAAAGTAATTACCTAGTCAGCCAAAAAAGAACAATCCATAGTATGTAATTAAAAATGATGGCGAAGGGCATGCGAGGGTTGTCCAGTCCGTGATGCTCTTAAAAGAGTGACGTCGTGACCTGCCAGACGATGAGGTGACTCTGCTCGGCCTTAGTGGGTGCAGACTGCTGGCTGGTGGCCGGCTCAGATAAACCCTCCAGCTCGCTGCCTTCATCACCTGAGGAGGAAGACGGACGGGTTAAACACGTGGCGTACACTTATGCGGCTTCTTTCATTTCCCTGACGCTTAGAAAACACTGTGAGTGAAGCCAGGTGTGCGCGTGTGAAGACGCTTGGCTCCTGTGGAATTTCACGACAAATTCAATGAATGTCTTATCAGAATCAAACGTGGAGGGAGAAAGAGATGAGGGAGATAGAAAAATAGATTTAGATTGAGGTCTTTTGTATAGTTTTAGTAAGAGTATGTGACACACACACACACACACACACACACACACACACACACACACACACACACACACACACACACACACACACACACACACACACACACACACACACACACACACACACACACACACACACACACACACACACACACACACACACACACACACACACACACACACACACAGAAGTGTGCCCGGCTCACCCATTCTGAAGTCAATATAGCCTTCGCCCCCACTCATGACCAAGTGTGTTTTGGGCTCCGAGGCGGCTGTGTCAGAAGACTCAGACGCAGGATCATCAGAACCAGAATCTGCACTACCTGGTGGAGGCATCGCCTGACCTGTGACCACAAATCATAACATCAGGAAGCGAGATTTTAAAGAAGAACTGACACTCACTGAATTTCAGACTCAGAAGTTGAAAGGGTGTGTGTGAGCTTGACTTGTTCTTCTCTGACTTATTTGTTTTTCATCACTTTGGCCACTAAGACTCCACAGTGTGTTTTGCTCCGGTCCCTTACCTGGCACAGTCACAAAAAACTTGACAGCATCTCTGTGTCCATGGAAACACAGCTGGGCGTGGGCCATGGAGCAGTACGGCACAAAGCTGCCTGGCATGGCACAGTCGGCAGTATCGTCACTGTACACCCGCACTGCGCTGCCGGGGTGATTTGGCACTAACCCCGTTGTCTTGTTGGCTGCGGAATCAAGAAATGTGTAAAAGAAGAGAAGAAAGCAGGAAAATACAGACTTCAAAACAGACTGGATGGTGATTTCAGAACAGATTACAAACTCTCAAAATATCTGAATCCTCACTGAAACACAGAGGGACATATGTGTGTGTCTGTGTGTGTGTGTGAGAAAGAGTCACCAGCCAAAGACATTGGATAAAACCTGGCTCGTAGTGTGGCGAGTGTGACTCTGGGGGCAACTGAGTGGATTGCTGATGGCTGTGCCGGTGGCGATACCTTCAGACAGCGGGATGGAGATGATGACGCCGTTTCCCGTCCCCACCCACAGTCGGCTGCAGGACACCACGAGAGCCGTGATCCTCACAAAGGAGAAGCCCAGTTTACCCGTACCTGCAGGAACAGGATGCGTAAAGACGGTACATCAGGTATACACAGGCTATACACACACACCACGGTCAATAAAAAGGTCTAAGAAACGATCTGGATGGGTTTGAGAGGTGATGGGTAGTGAGTAAGCGTACCCAGCATCTTGCTGACGTAAGGCTCGATGTCCACATCCTGCAGGTGCTGGTAGGTGTGCGCGTGGAACAGCCTCAGAGTGGAATCCAGTCGGATGGACACCCAGATGCCGTCGCCCACCCAGGCCAGCTGCCGCACCTGGCTCTCCTTACGAGGATGAGCGTCGAAGGACTTCTGCAACCGCGTCAGTCAGAGCGCAATCGCGTCACAAGATGACAGACATATGTCCCCGTATATAGAGGAGTATAAGACGCAGCAGCAGAGACATAACAAAAGACTGGACGGACAACCGTACCTCTATTCTCATGGCTTTGGGCTGGATGACGTAGATCTTGTTCCTGTAGCCGCACCACACTTTGTCGTGAACCACCGTCATGCAGCGAATGGAGTGGTGAGGCCGGCCGAGGTCCAACAGGTGGTAATTGGTCAGATCCCACTGGCCGTCTGTATGAGAGACCACGGGAAACGACAAGTTTAAGGCTCATATTGCACACCTGATTATTCAAAGAGAACGGATCTATGTGTATCTCAGTGTGTGTGTGTGTGTGTGTGTGTGTGTGTGTGTGTGTGTCTTGACTTACCGATGCCCCTGTGGAATATTGCTAATGTCCCATCTGCCAACGCGACCATCACTCTCCCTTTCACATGCCTGCAACAAGTGATGATGTCATGCTTTATTTTTGTTGTGAAAATGTGATGTGTGTGTGTGTGTGTGTGTCTCTGAAATACTACGCAGCAGAGATATCACTCACACTATGCCGAGGATGGAGTCTTTCAGCTTGATGGCGTGTAGACACTTTCTCCACCGAGCCACAGAGGAGTGGACATAGAGGCTATGGGGTGGAGTGGAGAGAGAGAGAGGGAGAGAGAGAGAGAGAGAGAGAGAGAGAGGGAGAGAGAGACTTTCATAAACGTTTCATACTAACTATCACAAAAAGCATCCTGTAGCTTGTAACTTATATCTGTGCAGCGATGGCAGCACTCTCTAATATCTGCCTCCATCCTCACCATCCATTCTGGGCTCCCAACCACATGGTGGGCAGGGCGCTGCTCGGCCTGAGGAGTTCTCCGTCAGAAGGGTCTGTGTCCTCGGCAAAGAAAGCCACGCCGTCCTGGCAGGACCCCCTGATCGCACGGGGACAGAGGCACCGCTCAACATGGACTCTCGTACAACATAGACACCACCATAACAGCTGATAGACTAAAGTATCCCATCATCCCTCACCTGTGTGTGTCTGAAGCAGGCGAGTCAGTGGGTCCCACCCCCAGTGGGTCTGTGAACACATGCTCTGTGTAGATCCCTGGCTGGTTTTGATCTAATCCCTGGCCCTCGTCTTCCTCTTCACCCACGCCAGCGTTGGCTTCTGTGGCCTCTGTGGCCTCCTCTGCAGTGGGGACTCCATCTTCTGCTGGACTCGTCTCTCTGGACAGCTCAACAGTGGGCGCTGTGGGGCGGAAGGCAAATGATGATCATAGATTACAGAAGAATTTGAGCAAAATTGAGAAATGAATAATCTTTTTAATTCGCTGGTTGCTGTATTTCATTCCTGAGGTGAAGATGGAGTGAGACATATTGACACCGAACTAATCTGTCACAGCATCTCTCCAGCACCAAGTACCTGAGCCGAAGCTGGCGCCGGGCTCAGCTGCTTGGTCTGTGTTCGCCGTCTGAGGGATGGCGGTGGCCCCTTCTGTCGCCATGGCGCCGTCACTGCCCGTGGAGCCCACGCTGGCCACACTGCCTGCCAGTGACACTACGTCACCCTGACTGGCCTCCAGGTCTTGAGGAACCTCCTCGCCTGCAGGGAAATCACTCTCCAACACACCTGAAACAAATATCACAACCGTGCAGCCACAATAAACCGGCAATTCTAAATATATGTACTTGATCCATCAACCTTCAACCATCACTCCACCACCTTACACACACACAAGTCAACGTACCAGGCACACTGGAGATGCAGAGGACGTGAGTGTTGCAGGCGTAGAAGCTATCCAGCAGGTCTGAGGGCTGGCTGGCATCCAGCACCATCACCTTGGTGGAGGAGTGTGTGCTGGTGCAAACCCAGACCCTACAGGACATCACGTCCTGGAGGATCAGCTCCCGCTCCTTCTCATGCTCCCCTCTGTCCTGATCCTGGAGGAGAGGAAAGAATATTTTGCTTCTGTGAGGGAGGAAATGTTGAAAGAACTATGCCTCCTAAATGGTATTAAAAAAACCCCGACAAGCATGAATGCTTGTTTGCCCACTTCCTCTTACCTTACTGTCCTGGTCCAGCTGGTCCAGGCTGCTCTGGGAACCTTTCCGCTGCTTGGTGACCTCTGATGGGTTTAATGCCGTCCCCCCAGACAGGTTAACCCCTGCACCACACCACAGCTGGGCACCAGGGAGGAAAAACACATTATTGACAACGATCAGAGTTAAAAATTGTACCATGAACTACAGCTTAGTCCTGAGGTTCACTAATGTACCTTCATAGAAGCATCTTTTTGATCCAAAGGTCTCAAATACACAGGAACAGGCAGGTTCATTTTGTTCTCCACCTGTCCACCATTGGCCACCTGTCAGGATACAACCAGCACAGGATTCAAGTACAGATCTCCAACCATATTCCAAAAGCTTCAGCTGAAAAGATGAGCGCACAGAAGACTATTAACATTCCTCTTCCTCTTCAATCCTCTTGGTTTCCTACCTTATATTTGCTGGGCAGACTCCAGCCGTGTGCTGTGACTCGCCCGTCCTCCTTCTGCATGTGGGCCTTGACTTGTCTGTACTGGGCTCTCTTCTGCTCTTTACGCGACGGCGAGCTGCACTGGTCTTTCCTATGGGACGACAAAGGAAAGAGAAATATAGTCAGTTACCAACCTTAATACAGACCAGCGGGCAGAAACACTTCATAATATCTATAGCTTTATATCATGAGCTTTCTTTCTGCCAGTATAGTTTGTTTGCACCACTCACTCTTCGTTGAGGAAGTCAAAGGTCTTGGACTTCTCCGTGGGGAACTGCGAGAAGGTGCTGCTCCTCTTCACCAGGCTGCCCGGGTTGTTGTACTTTACGTTGGACTGCGGCTCCGCCTTCTTGATGGCCGGCCCACTGGAGGAGGAGCTAAAGAGCCTGCTGAAGCTGCAGCGGGCGCGCGTTCGGGAAGCCACAGGAGACGACGACAACGCCAATGAGAGTGCAAGGAGAGGAGCAAGGAAGACGGGGGGGGGGGGGGGGAGGTCACCAACCGACCGGGCAACCGAGAAACACCAACAACATTTACCACAGTGACATCAAGCATGCTGGGAATCTTGGAAAACTCTAATTTCCCAGCACTAATTACAGACATCACACTATAAAGAGGTTACCTGGCAATAAAACAAGGAAAAATACACGAAAATGTCCTCATAATGAAAAAGCCGACTGATCCTGAGTGGGAAAACAAGGAAGGCACACAGCAGGCAGGAGGCAGGAGGCAGGAGGCAGGAGGCAGGAGGCAGGAGGCAGGAGGCAGGAAAGCCCGCCGACGCAAGCAGAGGCACAACTGACTGGTTTATGATGACAAAAACTGACGCACGGAAAGGAAACAACACGTCTAATCTGTATCCATTTGTATTGGAGGATCAGTTGTGTGTGAGTGCAGAGAGAGAGAGAGAGAGAGAGAGAGCGAGAGGGGGGTACGGCTGGGGACAGGGTTCACTAAACCATCGTTACCTAATGCTGCCAATTCAAACGCACATCCCAGGACACGGTGAGAGAAAGAAATTCAATCTTAACTTGAATGTTTGCACTGAAGTCAAGAGCGTGTCAATACCAAGAAGCCCAAGTGTACAAGTGAGCCAATAAGAGAAGGAAACGGGAAGAGGACTCACAACTGCCAGATGCTGGATTTCTTCTTTTCGGCCAGAGTGGGATTCTCCCTCGAGGCTCTGAGAGGAGAAAATCACAACAGTGCCACAATAACCAGTCAACATGACATTGCTGAATAGAAAAGAAGGATTTTTACATTGGGTCTGTTTCCGTCTCCTCACCTGATCATCTCTGTCCACCGCACAGCTTCCTGGAGCTCCATGAGCCTCTCTTTGTACTGGTTCCTCTCCATCAGAACTCGGGCCATCTCCACTCGGGTGAAGCGTTTCCTCTGAGCCGTAGGGACGTCGCTCTGCTGCGGTAGAACAAACAACAAGCAAGCAGAGAGGCATGAGCGCAAAGAGCTACAACCAGACCCGGCGTGTCAGACGAGAAGGAGGGAGTGTTTAGTTAAGGACTCACATCTTCTTCGTCTTTAGACTTCTGCCTCGCTTCCTCCATCTCCTGTCGCAATCTGGGGAAGACCATTTATTAAAGATTGCAACAAAACAGCAAGTGAGCCTCGGCGCTGACATCCATTTCTCCTTACTTTCTGAACTCCTCCTCCAGCTCTCTGCTCTTGTCCTCCAGCTTGGTCTTGGCCTGCTCCACAGCCTCCATCTCGCCCTGCAGCATCTCCTTCTCACAGGTCAACTCGTCCACCTTCAATATCAAGTCTTTGTTCACCACATTTAGGGCGTTCCTGTGGAGAAGAAACAGAGAAACCGGGACTGCCGCTGAGCAAACCTGGGCTTTACACAGCATAATAATAAATGAAGGACAAATATTGGGCTTTACTTTGTCTCTAGCAGCTGTGCGTTCTCTTGGATGAGGTTTTCTACTTCCCGGCCCATACCTGAAGAGGAATGGATGACATACTGGGGATTAAATTACAGATAAAACAACTGGACCACATGCAGGAAACAGATCAACATAAGCACTACATATTGAGATGCACCTCTACAGATTAAACCCAAAGTGTCAATACACAACAAGGCACAGATCAGGGTGTGAAATACCTCCTAGTGGGCTGGTTCTCAAACTGTTTCACCCTGGAATTCAGAATTACGAATGAAAACAAACTTAATCCACGGATATTTTATACCCGTGGGGCAAAATAGTCACAAATAAAACGCTAAATTTGTCCTTGTAGTTTGCTCAGAGGTAGTTCGAGAAACATTCCCCTAGTGAGGTATTTGTGATGGTTCACGAGCACACAAACAAACACACACACACACACACACGCACAACGGACCCACAGGACACAAGAGAGAGGGATGGAGAAGGAGAGAGAGAGAGAGGTGAAGTCTTACCAATCAAACTAAGGTCTGAGAAAACCATGCAATCCAAGTCGGGCGGAAAGGGCGAGAGAGAGGGAGAGAAAGAGAGAGAGAGAGAGGCGGAGATGTGAGACAGATGGAAGAGCTCAATCAGTAGCTGTCGACTCTACGAGCAATGAGGGAAAAGCTGCTGGATCTCTAAGGTTACAGTACAACAATGTTAAAGACAAAAAAAAGCCCAGTTAGGCCAACATAATGGCTTTGTTGCATCTTTTGAAGCTATGCAATCCAAAGGAAGCACTGAATTCCATTACTCATGCACCAAAATCTGCCCCGGTGTTTGAGGCGCCGTGGTCAGACGAAGGAAGCCGGAACGCCGTAAACTTGCATCCCTGACACTACTTATGACTTATCAAACATAACATGGGATCGCAGGGGATCTATGAGCTGTGGGGATGGGAGGGTATGGCAGAAAGAAGAGGGGAGGAGGGGAGAAGAAAGCAAATCGAAGGAAAGGTTTGAGATCATACACACCAGAGTACTCCACTGGGGATTATGGGCAAAGCCAGAGGATGAGACGCGAGGGGGGGGGGGGGAGAAAGAGAGGTGATGTTAACACGGGAAGATGGCGGACGCCGTTTAGAACAGCTGGACCAATAACAGTAGTAGTTGTAGCAGTGCAGATACACGACTGATCACAGAGACGATAAGAGAATAAACAGTCAGCATCAGGATTTACAGATGGTTCTCATGTGTCCCGTCATCGTGAGGCAGGCAGATTCTTTGAGGCATAGGTATTAGATGTGTATACATGTGTGCCAAGTTATGTAAATACAGGCGTGATGTGGAGATGTCTGCTACATCCACACGTTTTAACTAACACGGCCACTTCATATGCAGACTGTCCACTGTGTTGGCGCCGCGTTTCTCACCCAGGAGGTCGGCTCCTTCGTCCACGTCCCCGATGAGCCCGGTGCCGGCGGACGACAGCTCTTCAAACAGGGATTCGGTGTTGCGGTCGAACGCCAGATTCTCGATGCCTTTGGTCGGGGTGCTGGAAGAGAAAGAAAGCAAAGTGGAGAGATGACCTCCTGACGCATGGCCGCCTGGGAGATCTACGCCCATGGCTGGCGTGACTGCTCCACCCACCTGGATCCCTTGTACCCTATGAGATCCATGTCCAACTCGGGGGTGGACTCGATGATGTCCTGCACGTCCGAGCTGTCCTCATTTTCCGGCAAACCTGCACAAGACGCACAATAAATGAGACGAGCAATGTTGCGGCAATTTGGTGCTCCACTTAGTCTTTGAATCGATGAATCTTCTGTCGATTGACGACTTGACCGAATGTTTTTGAACTGAAGCCAGCTGACGCGTCAATGCCACAAGATGGAACTCCTGGTCAGGTGGTTGTGCTTGTTGTCTCACCCACTGATATGGATCTGGTTCCCGGTGCCGCCTGCACCTCCGCGCTCTTACTGGTCCCATCTTCCCTCTCCGTGTCCGAGGCCGGCGTGGCCGACTTGGAGCCGCTGAAGTCCGACAGCTCGTCCTGGAGTGGACAAAGTGTGTGTTTACCGCCACGTTTACAGATGGCTGGTCAATGTCAAGGTTTTCAAGCTGACACTGACCAAGAGGGAACCAGAGCCAAACAGGAAGAACGTACAGAAACAAGACGCCACAGTGCAGAAGACGAGGGACAAAGAAGATCAGACAGGGTGGCATGAAGAAGCACAGCACACACAGAGCCACACATACAGTCCAACTTCCCTCAGCCTGCAGCCACAGCACAACATTGATCTGAGCTGATAATCAATCCGTTCTTATTATATTATTACTCAAAAGGAATTTTCAGAGTGGGAATCCTGTGTCCCTGGTACACACACACACACACACACACACACATTTCACCCACCGGGCTGTGAGGAATTGTTTTAGGAAATTGGACGTCATGGAAACAGAACATGTAAGTAAGAGAAATACTATCAATGAAAACAGACACACACACACACACACACACACACACACACACACACACACACACACACACACACACACACACACACACACACACACACACACACACACACACACACACACACACACACACACACACACACACACACACACACACACACACACACACACACACACACACAGCGGGAGAAGTCACACTGCTACCACGGTCACAACGGGACGTGACATTCTATCCCTGGCAGAACGCAACACAACAAAACACAACACAACACAACACGGAAAACACTACACAACTATTCAGAAAGAAGTGTGGAACAGAATGAAATCAGAAATCTACACCCAGTTGAACTCTATCTAACATTAATGTGCTCTAGGCGTGAGTGATCCAAACTCCTGCGCTACTGTGGATTTGAAGCTCACACACACACATATGCGGCACAACGACCATGCATTCTAACTGAAATGAAACAAAACACTGCACGCCACACGCAACCACGGCTTTCACAACGCTGACGGATCGGCAAATCGAAAGACGGCAAACGCAGCTTTAGGCACGGGCCGTGGTTGCACGTGGAGCACGATGCGAAGGGGTGGACTACAAGGTTGAATGAGGATGACGATGATGAGGGCGATGATGAAGCGGAGGGGGCGGGGGATTGGGGACGGGAGGCGCCCCGAAGCCCAAACACACAAACACACTGAGGTTACGCAACGGCCAGCTGCAGACAACCAACTACCTTGCAGTCGTCTGCCAGGGAATTCCCCCAAGAAGAGCACTCCTGAGCACTTCTACCCTCCCTTCTCTTTGCTGGGGGGTCGTCCAAGTCCAACTGCTTGGGGGGAATGGGGGGGGCGGGGGAGGGGGAGGGGGAGAGTCAGAATGAGGCTTATATGTGCAGAAGCAGTGCATCAACCAGGCATGTCTGTTAATCCCATGGAGTGGGCTACGAACCAATTTTGACAAAACGGGATGGAATGGGGGGCGGAGCATGGCACGATTTGTCGCACGTTGCAGACTTAAGTCGTTTCATAAATGTGTGTGTGTAATTTTTCTATCACTCTTTACAGACAGTAGATGGAGAAATGCAAGAAACGAGAGAGAGAGAGAGAGAGAGCGAGACAGAGAGAGAGACAGAGAGAGCGAGAGAGAGAGAGAGAGAGTTGTATTGCTTAGTAAGACAACAACAGGAAGACACAAACAGGGTAAAGTGTGTGTTGATCAAATCTCTGTATATGAAAGAACCTGCAGCGATTTCGGGGGAACAGAAGTGTGACATCATCCCAGGCTTCAGAGAGTTTTGCTGATGTGACTCTTCTCTCCGAATGGAGCTGGGATCACGGCTGACACGAGGACATACGTGTGCGTGTTATCAACCGAGCACCACTACGCAACACTACACACTCCCATAAACAGACGCCACATCCCTGCTGGTTTAACCGTAAAAGCATGTGTGCCTATCAAAGCCGTGCGTGTTGAAAAGGCTCAACAATAACCATCCTGTAGGGCCGACTGCATAACATCACATCACGTGAGACGGTCGGCTGACAGCCAAACGGCGGCGTCACTCCCATCATACACTGCACCACAACACTGACGTCCCAGTATTAAGGAAAACGCAGCAGGGGGATGAAAAAAAACGGAACCACACAACCCAGAATCCTTTTCAGGGAACGGACCACAGTAAATAAATCCCACCTTAGAGAAAAACAGCTCATGATAGTCACAATAATCTTTATAGGAGTTAGGTTTGAGCACTGACGACAGCGGAACCAGGAAGTCGAGATCATTTATAACACAAAATTGCAGATGGAATATTCATGAGAGCCTCTTTAATGTTCTCCCCCTGACTGCTTCACCAGGGGAACAGACAAGTGTGCATATCCCTCAATGGTTAAAGAGGGGATGTCTGAAAACAGAGACGGCCTTGTCAGACGCCTAATGAAACACGCTTAAGCACGCCCGACCCTTATCAAAGGCTCTCTATCTCTACCGTCTCGATCTTCCCAGTCTGACTGAAGACCCGAAAGCATTCACAGAGCATTCAGATCACAGGGTTCCTGCAGGTTTCAACACGTTACATTTTTTTAGACTATGAAAGCAATTTGAGACCTATTTCACCTCAATACTGGGAAAAAAAAGAAGGAAAAGTCCCAGAATTCAACATTCACATTCAACGGAACATGACGCGACAGGCTTGGAGGCCTGAGTCCATCTGATCGAGGCTCAACCAGTGGAAGGTGTGAGGCCGGTAGCGAGTCAGGTTGTTGTCAGGGAATGCAGCCAAAATCGGGTGCTTAACTCCATCTGAGGCTAAATCCCAGCACGCCACCGATAGCGGACAAGTACCGTAAGGGAACGTTAAAATAACTTTGAAGAGAGAGTTGAAGAGGGCGTGAAACCTTGGAGAGGTTTAACAGCTGGGGTGTGTTGTCTGATACTGGCACATATTTGCTGAATTTAAGTGTTAATTGTTTTGGCATTAACTGTGATGAAGTCCACGTGGAGGCGCCACCCTCACACTCCTACCTTGAGGCTGGTGTTGGAACGCGGCTGTGCTGGGTCGGCGAACCTCCAAGCCTCTGCGCTCGGAGTCTCCGCCCTGGCCTGAGGGTCTGGGTGGAGCAGCGAGGCCCCGCCCGGTGATGGGAAGATCCCAAGCGACAGGGGGCGCTCTCTCCTGGAGAGGATGGAAAATGAATTCAATTGCATCCCATCTGCAAGTGTGTACTCTTCGTACATGTCAAAACAAAATGACTCTTAATTATAGGTGACATCACAAATTAGGGGGAATAAATTAATTCTCTACTTCTATATGCTCTTATTTTGTTGCGTCTTCTGCCTCGGTGTGCTTCCTGTCAGATCTTACCTGACCCTACCCACCGCGTGAGACTCTGCAGCCTCACTCATCTGCTGCAGCTTGATCCTTTCTACATGCTCCATGTAATTATGGATCATCTGCAAGAGGCCACAACAAACACACACACAGATCCAGGGGAAAGCGGTGATTAGTGGTGTTTGTGTTCTTTTGTCTCCGCAACAACGACACACCTCCTTCCTCCCGCCATCCCTCGCTTACCTCCGTGTGTCTCTGATGAAGGGAGTTGAATTCCTTCTTGAGCTCCAACTCTCGCTCCTCCAACCTGCCGACTGAAAGAAATTACAGCTATAAACAGGCAGAACAGTTAAAGACTAAAGTAAACCTAACGTCTCATTCATTCCCAATCAGCTGATTCTCTCATTTACACCACAGTTGCTGTGGACTCTGTCCTGTATAGGGAAGATCGGGTCAATCAGCCCGGGTGCAGCAAGTGCAACATAATGAACCATTAACGTGTCACAGGTAGCGGCACATGGTCAGAGTGAAGAGCTGCGAGAAAGACAGAGAAGGATTTCTGATGGAAGACAGAAGCCGTGGTGGTGAAGCGGACAACCAGGCATTCATCGTCGGCACGGCTTTGCAGCCAAGAGGGCAGCCGGCCGTTCTCTGTATCCACCGTTTAGCAATGGGAGAGAGTATGAGCTTTGCCTCCATTCCTTAATCCACCAGTAAGAGGGCTGGTAATGCACTGCGGCATTATGAGGATGGGAATAACAGAAATCCTATAATCCCATTACCGTTACCCAAGCAAAGAGAGGGCGAGTGTGTGTGTGTGTGCGTGTGCGTGTGTGTGTGTGTGTGTGTGTGCGCGTGTGTGTAAGCGTGTCATGCGTTGGCTTATGTTCCTGTGTGGAGAGAATGGAGGCGTGGCGAGTTATGAGAAAGACATCAAGTGAGAAAGGATGTGGAGAAGAATGGGTGAGCTTTAGACATCATAAAGAACTCAAAGTGTAATAAGTCTGTGCGGGCCGTTGTTGTTGCGGGCGTGACAGTGAGATAAGAAACCACTCATTTAGAGGTTTTTACGCGCGCTTACTCTGATCTGCATAGTTCTTGATCTTGAGTTCCAGTTGGCGGGAGTGAGACTCCATTCTGTCCACGCGTGTCTGCAGGTCCTTCTTCTCCTGTTCGTGAGTGTCTTCAAACTCCATAAACTTCTGCTCAGGGACACAGAGACAGAAGGGAAACAAAAGAAAGGGTTAAGCCTAAGGATACACACACACACACACACACACACACACACACACACACACACACACACACACACACCTCATAAAGCTTAAAGGTGCTATTAGGATGGGTTACTTATCATAACACATTGATTTCTGTTGTCTGCTCAGAACACATAGGCAGTATTGAAGCGTATCACAGTTGCCACCATAACAACTTAATGTCCCACAACGTGCATCGTGATTATGGAGTGAAGAAAATGTAAAAGTGTGTCTAATCTGGGAGAGGAGGGACAGGATCTTGGCGCATTCTGTTCACCCGGAAATTCTAGCTCCTCCCCGCTTCCTTCTGAGTCAGCGTCCACATCCTGTCCAGCTGAGCCGGTAAAGGCCCTGATCTGGCCACCCTTGACTTTATATTTGCTGCTACAGGACTTAGACCGAAGAGTTATGACACCAAGAAAGACGTAAACAAGAGAGAATCAATGTGACTTGGGGGTGGGAGTTCCCTCTGTTTGGAAAGTGACAAAGGAACATGCGACCTGGAAGTAATTCCTCTCTTCACCAGTCTACAATCAGGCTCCGAGTATTCCTGCTCTCTTCTCTTCAGTTGTGTACACACAGTCTTTTCCCAGAGAACCAGCGTGTCCACAAGCATGTTCAGAGTGTACATGATGTGTGCATTTGTCTCCGCATCACACACTTTGACACACTGAAGGCGTTTGTATGGATGTGTCTACACACACACTCTAGTCTATTTTACTGCCCTGACCTGAGGACAATCAATAGAAACTGAGACAGATGGTCCGAGTCACATCTGGTTCACACCAAGGCTCACAGCCAGGAGACAGCAGATCAACACGCCTAAACCACACGTATGACGAAAGGACTTTCAATTGTCAAATACGTCCAATCATCTGAGAGTACATCTACCTCATTTACGTATTAGTATGTATCAATATGTTCGCTTCCAAGTTGTGTTTTGGTCCTGAGGAAACCAACTAACCCTGCTACAGCCAGATGTTCACATAGATAAACTTAAATGTGATTTATTCCTGCATCTTCTTGGGTATTTTCAACAGCTGTACAGAACTTTTGTCTGTTTATGGCTGAAGATGGTCCACATGTTCATCAGATCCCTGCTTCAGATTCATACAGTATCTGATTTCCATGTGATGTATTGTGATATAGCTAATAGTCTATGTTGTGACCTATTATTGTGGTGAAACAAGGAATAAGAGTGGAGCTACAATGGGACGTTTTCCAATGTTTGTGTCTGTCAGGAGACATGACAACACCCCCACGGTGCTCATGTCCTACTATCTGTTTCGGTCCACCGTCTCTGTCCCCCCCTGTCCTAGTCATTCCAGTGATGGTTCAAGATGCTGAGTCACTTCACCTGCTGCCTTCTTGTGTCATGATTTCGCTCTGTGATGCAATAGGCAAGGGCACGGTTAGGAAAAGATTTGACACACAGGTGGATAGGCTACACTGTTGTGATGTGATGTCTGCTTCAGGCTCTAAGTTGAGAGCTGGAAATTTGACTTTAACGTAACGGGGTAAAGAGAGGGCGGCTCAGTCTGGTGTGTTTACATCCCTAAAGAACATGATGGGAGGAAGGACGGGATGCTACCCGGCCACGTGTAAGGGGATGCTGGCTGAGAGGGAGACACCTGAGGCGGCCCTGGTCGACGGTGTCCCCCCAAACCCCTCGGCTGTAAACTCACCTCCTCGGCGTGTTTCCTCAGCGCTTTCTCCCGCTCATACTGGGTGATGAGCTGCTCGTTGTCCTCCTTCAGAAGCTCCAGCTCCACTTCGTGCTCCTGGTTCTCCGCGAACACCGAGTCCAGGTTCTCCAGCACGGCCACCACCAGCGGCATCAGCTCCTTCACCACGTCCTCGTCGTACTTGCCGATAAGCCTCTCGAACTCGCGGTAGATGGAGTTGGCCAGGCCCGATACCCGCTCCGACATCATCGCTGATGTCCCCGGGTCGTCCTGGTACACAACTCCGTCTTCCAGCTCCATTTTCAGCCCCGCTCCCTTTCAGCAACCGTACCGATATGAATTATTCCGAGTTACCCCGCCAGAATGTACCCCGTTATCCTCGGAATCGGACGCAGCGTTTGTTTAAATAACCCCACACATTGAGGACATCACACGTTTGGACTATTACATTCATCAGATGCAAACCAAGCTAGGCTACGTGGATTTCCTCTGTTTTTTCCGTCTCATGCTGCGTTCACGTCCCCCTCCGACGCTTTCCTTTCTATATACCCACACAATGAACACTCGATATCGCGCTTTCATTACCTTTTGCCAAAACGAATCTCAGGGTGGTGATAAACAAATGTAATGTATGTATCAAATAACAGACTTACTCCGTATTCTATCAGTTGGAACGGAATCTTAATTGATTACACTAAAGAAGTCCGTTTAATTTATGTGTTATACATGGAACAAATCGTAAAACACATCAATTTCAACTCTCGCTTGTAAACACCTGAGATTATGTGCTTCATTTGCAGCTTTGGGCTTTGTCTAATCAGTACGTGTGTTCACTCTTGATTTGAGAGGGTTTTGTAGCCCTTTCACCGCATTTAGTCTGATCCACAATTGGTGTTCTTTATACCTATGTTTTAACATAATTGTCCTCAAATCAAAAGAGAGGTTGATGATATACTAATATCAGAACTTTACACAGCAGATAGAGGTACGTTACATTTACCAGTTGTTGTAGTCCTGTAAGTTACATCTTTTGTCAGTCTTATTGTTTTGCAATCCTATGCTCCACATTAAAAAGTGTAATCTTCCGACGACACGTGAAGGCATCATCAAAACAGCTGATTTGGTGACCAGATCACGTAACGACGTCACGATCGTGCTAAAACGTAACCTATGTTATTTGTGCTGACCTGCTACAGGGCCTTGCACAAGTAATGGCAAGCTTCAGTGAGAATACTATGACATTCTGCTTCATATGTGTGATATGAAATGTTGGGACAGTATAATCATTATAGAAATGATCCAGTCGCACACTCATATATTACCTGGTTATATGGATTGTGTTTTATTATGACTTTTTATAAATTTCTACGCTTCAGTCAGATTCAGAATCAGAGGTGCTTTATTCGCCAGTTAAGTTTACACTTAAGAGGAATTTGCTCTGGTCCTAGGTGCAATATAGGTGCATATAACATATTAAAAAAAAAAGGAAAAAAAAGAAACAACATATAAAACAACATATAAAACCAACATATAGGAACAGCAGCTTGGTGAATAATTAAATCAAAAACACACTAAATTAAATAAGTTCACTAAGTCATGCAACATTGGCATTGGCATTGCAAATTAGTTTTTGTGTTTCGTAAAATAATAAAAAGAGAAAAAATATAATTAAACTGTTTTTATCACAGTTCAACTGGAGAAACAATAACCACCAACAAACACAACACGCATATGTGCCTAGAATTGAGTACTTTCAATACATAAAAGCAAAACAACATGTAATTTAAATACCATGGCTTTGTCTAATAGTTCTGATTACATTTTACAATTACCCTAACATTACAAAATGTTATGGTAATTTCAAACTTGAACCAGGGGGCGTCGGCCCATCACTTGCACCAGCAGTTTACATCTAGATAATGATCTTGATGTGTGATGTTGCTCAGCAGTGTCTACAGGTTATCCAGGTAGTCTTCCCCATAGGAAATCATTTGCCTCAGTGTGCTCAGAATCAATGCATCAACATCATCATTGACAGAGACATCTGATTGGTAGTTTTTCACAAGGAAGATGCGGTTCACTGATAATCCAAGTTTTGCATTGACTTCTTCAACCTATAGGTTTTAAAATATTAGGATATAATTTGACCAATTAATGTACAGTGGTGACCAAATGGGATTTTGACGTGTAAAGCTATCTTACAGTTGGTTATATTACAAGGTTATGAGTGAAATTATGACTCACCTTTTGCTTCAGGGATTTGCTTTTATGCACGTTCTTTATGTTTTCGCGGACGTTGGGACACGCCTCATCAACTTTAGTGACAATAGCCAGCTGGGGAATCCCTACAGGTACAGATACACAAATTTACTCAGCATTTGATGCTGATTTTCATTTTATTTTGATTCCTAAAACCTAATATGACTTGATGATTGTACAAGAAGCAAATGTTGTCTGTTCTTACCCAAGTCTCGGGCTGCGAGTCTGACCTCCCTCATCTTTCCAATAAATTCGTCCGCCATTAATGCAAGTTTGTCAGCAGGGATGACACAAACTAGAACATGAACTTTGTCATTTAGAGTGGGGGATGCATTGTAGCTCTGAGATCCTTTTGCCAAAGCAGTTCCATTTTTGAACTACAAAAAAATAAATACAGTTGAATATACTCATATTCTTATATATTCATATACTGTAATTTTGTTTGGGCATAAATATTGAATGTCAAATAGGTACGTAGTCAAACTGATCTACTTTAATAATATCAAGCAGGTTACAGGTTACCTCATAGCCATCCTTCACATGTCCCATCATGGCCAGTTTGATGTCTTCCACACAAATGCCTAAGTCTGCATTACTTTCAATGCCCATGATGTCATTGAAGACAAAAGAGTAAAAGGCTTTTGGGCTTCCTTTGGGGAATCTGTAAGTTTTAAACTATAAACCAGAAAAGTGAAGTTATTATAACAATTAAAAAACTGGTGTACTTCTGTCACAGCTAATGATCACTGAACTTTATACATTCTTACATTTATTCTTAAAGTTTTAAAAATGAAATATTAAATTAATTGGTGTATCCGTACTGTTTTGGTGAAGCTTTCCCCACCAATTGCATCGTCTGCACATCGACCTGTCATACTGCCTTTTAAAACACTGTTGACAGAATTGATGAAGCTGGATTTGCCAGCACCAACTGGTCCATACAGCAGAATTCTCAAATGTTGGCATTCACTGTTCTGAGGTTTATAGTCTCTCATAAACTTCAGATCACCCGTTTTGGCGCTGTTCAGTAAATGATCAAAGAAACATTAGATTTGATTAAAGTTGAAACCTGTACATTTGTAGAAAGTTGTCATCCTACGTTAATGAGGGGTTAGAATTGATGTAGTTTGAACCATAACAATCACATCTTATTTCAGCTGGATGCTGTTACTCAGAGTGTGTAAAATATGTGATGTGTAGTGTGACTACATGTTTACACTAATGATCAGAAGCACACATCAAAGGCCCAGTCAGAGAGCTCACCCTGACATTTCCCTCCATGGCGTACTCAAGAGTGCTGAAGGGAAAATGGGAATGTGAGATAAGCATTGTTTAATATTTTGTCATGAACATGAGTGTTAGTGGATTATAACTTGGACAGTTTCTGTTTTATCATCTGATGAGAAGGGTGCAGTGTAGCAGGTCAAGACTTACCTCCTCCCATTCCTGTAGATTAAAACATTCACATGTCAACATGAAATATTCAAATCTCATATTTAAATGATCGTATACTGGTAGTTATAGCATGAAATCAAATATGACATAACATGGAGATACTGTTGTAGACAAGGTGATGCTTTGCATGATATCACATTGTAAGGTTATAACAATGATTTATATTTGTATTTATTTATGTGTTTTTTTTGTTGTTTTGTTTTTGCATCAGTGGTAAAACTGACACAGTAAGATGAAATCATGCATAGCTCATTCTTTCTTCAATAGTAAACTCAAATTAAATTTAAAATGACAAATTGTTTGGCAAGATCTGCACACAGTTTATCATGTTATTCAACCAAATTAACAAAAATATGACCCAAGAGTGTTAAAGTTGATGGGCAACAGCAATTTTTCCATTTCAATACTTTGATGAAATGGAAAAATTTAAAGAGGTCCATCCCAATACACATTACATAGAATGAGCCGTTCATAAAGACCAGAGGCGGACGGAGTACACAGCTTCATTACTGAAGTAAAAGTACAGATACCGCTTGTTAAATTTTACTCAAGTACAAGTAAAAGTACTACAGTCAGATGTTTACTTAAGAAAAGTACTGAAGTACTTGTTTTTAAAAGTACTCAAGTACCAAGAGTACATTTTCTAAATATTGTATTATTACTGCCACAGTGCTTACCTTTACCTATAGAAACCTCCTGGATGGAGTTTAAATGGAATCTTTAATGTTAATACCTTGAAGAATGTAACAAATTATGAAAATAAAATCGTGCTCGAATGAATGGGTTTATATGCAAGAAGAAAAAAGAAAATGCAGCTAATTTGTGTGTATGTGTGACAACACACGCGCACGCACGCGCACACACACACACACACACACACACACACACACACACAGTATTCCTAAACCTATGTGTGACAAGTTGATAATAATTAATGAAGACAAATATTACCCATCAACAGTGGTGGTAAAGTCTCGGCCTCTGATAAGTTTGACTTTCTTTTTTTATCGGTGTTCGTTTGTCCAGAACACTTGTCCAGAACACAGGCTATTATATTTCGACTGCCAGAAAAAGTAACGAGTACCTATGGTTATGGATAGAAATGTAATGAGTAAAAAGTACGATATTTGCCTTTCAAATGTACTTGAGTAAAAGTCATAAGTACTCCCCCAACATGATACTCGAGTAAAGTACAGATCCCTAAAAAGTGTACTTAAGTACAGTACTCAAGTTAATGTACCCCGTTACTGTCCGCCTCTGATAAAGACATATACAGTCTCAATGTCTGTCAAAGTTGGATGCACATCGAACTAAACCAAATACAATTCTTAAAGATTATCACTCTCAGAGTTTCTCTGAGGTACTGCAGTTGTTTTCCAAAGAAGGACCTTGAACCTCAAGTTACAACATTACAATTTCTCAAAGATAATCCCTGTTAAATAGAGAACAAACTGTACAACACTTACACCTAGTGTAAGTGTTACAACTGCTACAACTATTGCTACAACTACAACTATTATTGGCAAATCTACGGACAATCGTGAAACTTTACCTTGCTGTTTTAAAGTCCAGCTCCGTGTGAACGTGTCTTGTGTGAGATATGCTGTGTCACTTTCGTTTTATGACTTATAGGAAATGGAATCAGCTTCAAACTTTCAGTTTCACCAGAGTGCTCCGGTTGTTTTCAGTTAACAAGCTCATTGTCTCTACCACGCTGTTGATTGGTGCACAGATTGTGCAGGATATAGCTTTAATGTAAAAATTTCCTTTTTTCATTCTTGTGTTACTCTTATGTCACAGTAAGAGTATAAACTGTAGCCTTTCCCTCTGCTCCCACCCTTTTTGCTAATATTTACACAATGAACATTATCAACATGTGACTTTGATTTGAACCTTTATCTCAGGCCTACAACTGACACATGATAAGATGCAGCTCTGAGAGACAAGAATCAGGTCCAGCAAGTGAGCCAACAACAGTCATCTTGTCCCTTGCATTGTCCTGTCAAGAAAAATAAATTCCACCCCTCCTTTCCCCCCCTACTCTCTTTGTCACCTGATACTTCCCTAATTATACCAAAGCATTCTGTGCTTCCTCACTTCCTCATTACCTGCAGCTCCTGAATGCCCTGGCAGCCACAAAAAAGTGTGTATATACTGTGCAGTATGTTCACAGGTGTTTGAACTTGAATCCTCCAGATGGCGCCATCATCCACAAATAGAGACAAACCAAATCTAAGATGAAGATGTTGAAAGATGTCATAAATCTTTCCGTGAAAGAGGATTGGACTAAGAACTGATGCTTGGTACCATTCTCAATTTCCACAATTCCTGAATTAACTCCACCAACCCTCCCCTTGAATTGATCTATAATTGAGGAAGTCTTTGAATATCCTGAGCTCAAACTGCCACAGGATGAAAAGTATCTTACCACTGTTTGCTAAATAACTATTTCAAAGGAGCCCAAAGATGCCTCAAACATGTTACTTGGTGTAGCCAGAAAATGTCCTCCTGAATCCTACCAAGACATTGCAAGTAAGGAATCATGCAGAATCAAAATGAAAAATAAAGGCAAACTAAAATAATGTTTTTTTAATTTGGATTACATAAACAAAGACAAGTATCAAAGCTTAGCTAATGAAAGAAGTTGTGACAATTCTGTTGAAGGAAAAGCTTGTAGAAGGCCAGTGTATCTTCCGGAACTTTTCTCAACACTTAAAAATCTCACAAAAGAATCAGATGTGTTCAGAGTATTTAGAAAAAACAGCAAAGTCTCAGCAACAAACATGAGTTTAGTCCAGCCTTGAATTGATTCAGAATACGGTATTAAATGATTGAACTTGACATGCAGGATATAATGTAACATTCTTTTTGCCACAACAATACAATAATAATAACACTACACAACACAACAATGGCACACCGGATTAGTAGTAGGAGTAGCAGGTCATTCATTTGGCAACATGTGCAATAATTATTAATTGTTATCATGCAACTGCAGCATTCAGTGGTTGTTAGCAGCATGTAGGTTTACAAGTCATTGAGGAAATCATCTCCATAGGTGAGTATGGAACTCAGCGCATCCAGGATCAGTGTATCCACATCTGCATTGACTCTGGTCTCTGAACTGTAGTTCTTCACGAGGAAGATGCAGTTCAGCTGTAACCCCAGCAGTTGACTGAATTCCTCAGCCTAAGTATATAAAAACAGAATGTCAGGTGATGTGGTTGAGATTCACAAGGTCAAATAATGTAAAGGTTTTATTTTTGTGAGTGTGATTTTTGTTGTGAGGGAAATTGTGATGTTAGATGTGAGTGAGGTAGTAACTGCAGATAGGGCATTGTTGTTATGCAGCTTAGAGACAAGAACAACAGAACAAGGACTGATAACTGCACATCCATGAGACCATATGACAAAGGAGATACCTGTTACTAAGGTATGTGTTGACCTGCCGAGCCTGCCATTACCAGCTGCACAATCACTATGATACCAGTCGTTCCTCAGATTGGCAGGCAGATCAACACATATCTACAGTAACTGGCTCAGTCACATCTAACAACACAGGTCCCTCACATTGTACAATAACATTCAAATCTCATTTACAAATGTACCTTTTCCTTCAGGTATTGCCTCTCATATGTTTTCCTTAAATCTTGGCTGTCCTTAGAACCGGCATTGTCAATTTTGGTAAGAATAGCCACTTGGGGAATCCCTGCAGATACAGAAAACACCTCAGTCATTTCATCTGGTTTTATGTAAGGTTATGAAGTTCATACACCACAAGGTAACTCTGTTGAATGTAGCTAATACCATTTGCTCTTACCCAGGTCCCTGGCTGCTAGTCTGACCTCCCTCATCTTCTGCACGACTTCATCTTTCATTATAGACAGTGTGTCGATGGGAATAACACAAACCAGAATATGAGCTTTGTCGTCTATAGTGGGGTCCTTGTTGTAGAATGGGTCATCTTCTGACATTTCTGAACCATTTCTGAACTAGACAACAATGTAACACACAAATAAACAATATAAGTTGCATTTGTACACTCTCTTTGCTCTCTGTCTTTTAAGATTCAATCAAAATTGTGTTTATAGTTGAAAGAATATGATAATTGTACCTCATAACCATCTTTCACACGTCCCCTCATGGCCAGTTTCAAGTCCCCCACACTGATTCCATTGTAAGCTTCTACCTCAAGGCCCATGATGTCATTGAAGACAAAAGGGTAGAAGGTGCCTTGGCTTTCTGTGCGGATTTTGTGGGTTTTGTACTTTAACACATTTGGGAAACGTGAAGTAAGATCAGTATTCAGTAATAAGCACATAACACTAAAGAAATGAATTCACACATATCATCAATCTAGATATTCTTACTTTCTTGGTGAAGCTTCGCCCAGACGTTGCATCTGTCATTGCTCCAACACTTATCTTGCCTTGTAGAGTACTGGTGACAGAGTTGATGAAACTGGATTTACCAGCACCAACCGGCCCATGAAGCAGAACTCGAAGGTGATTGGCATTGTTGTTAGAGGGGTGGTAGGCCTTCACACTGCATGCCTGCTCGGTGTTATCACTGTCCAAATAAACAAGAAGCAACTTAACTTAATTAAAATACATAATACTCTTGCGATCAACTGGTTTCCCATACAGTAGGCAGAACTTTTAAATTGTCATGAAGAATTTTCTTTTAAAGGAAATTCTATATAATCATAGAGAACCTGAATCAAACTGATATGTTGACACTTTACACCAACTACTACATACAAAAGCTTTCAGTGAGTGAAACACTATGCTATTGTATTAAACATCTTTATTAGTGATTCTAAACTACATATCTCTCCTGTAACTGCACTAAAGGGGAGAGAGAGCTTTGGCATCTCTTCTCCTTTGGGAGTGGCCAAGCTTTTGCTGTCACTTTCTTCTTTGGTCCTCCCTATAACAAACAGCACACACAGCTCAACATGGCACAACAGTGACTTCTTTTGAGTACTCACCCCCAGGTTATGTCCCTCCATGACGTACACCACTCTGATAACATGGGCACAAATTTGTCAACAAAAAAACTAACCAAAATGTGGCATTTTTAACAGTTTGAAAATGTACATGATCTATCTATCTATCTATCTATCTATCTATCTATCTATCTATCTATCTATCTATCTATCTATCTATCTATTGACTAACTATATCAAAATCATGTAATTATGTATTATTTTGATCAAGTTTTAACAATGTCCTTTAGTGTGTGAAATATCTTACTAGGAGAAGGTGGTTTAGACGCGCTTCCTCCCATTACTGCAAATTAAGGGATGAAGACAACACGTAAACATGTGCCACACTTTTACATGATTTTTAAGGTAAGGACCACATTGCCTAAAGACAACAATTTACTCAATATCTAAATAATGATTGTTGCATTTTGCTGTCTTAATGGTTACACTGTTAATACTTATTTACACTGGATTCTGCCAGAGTTCACTGGTTTATAAAATGAACACTTTTATCAACTGCATATATGATGAGATGAACAGGAAAACAAATAACAACAGCAGCAACAAAATAGAGTTCTCTGAGGTCCCTGAGGTCCCATTTTCGACAGCAAAGATTGATACAGAAAAACAAATCCCAAGGTCCAGTAGTTTAGATAGCACAGGTATAAGTTGCAGCAAACCCCAGAAAGAGAGTAAAGATCCATAAAGAGACAGCTGGAAAGACAAATAATGTTAGAGAAGAGTAAAATGAGGGATGAAGGAATGCACAAAGAGTTTCCTATTAACGGTTATTATTCAAAAACAAGAGTAATCAAATAAGAATAATATCCAGACCATCTATTTGAACACACAGTACGTGTGTGCTAAATGTTATTATTTTAGAGTAGGAGAATTGTAACACCTAAAGTCAATTGACAAAAAGTACACTGACAAGACTATAATATTCTTATCAGTCTTTCATCAAAATGATCTAACTACCTTCTCTGCAGTGGTCTCCAAACAATGTGATGTGTGTGTAGGCTTCTTTTATAAAAACAATTTTCCTCCACCCATGTGACTTTGATGACTTTGAAGTTGATCATCACTTTCAGTTTCTAATTCAGTCACACATCCCGTGCGTTCATACCTTGAACTGATTCAAACACACAAGATCATGTAACTGTGACTGTAAACAAACACAGGCGCCTGGTTCAAAGCTAGATGGTAGTTGGTAAGTGTGTGTGTGTGTTTTAAGAAGTATATGTATGTAGCCCTATGGGAATTTGGTGTATTTCTTAAGGTGTATTTGTATTTTTATTCTGTTTGTCTTATTTTGAAAGGTGAAATTACTACTGTTAAAAATGTAAAATAATGTTTACATGCATTAAAGACTGTATAGGTTAAAATACAGGTATCGGGAGGTGAGCCAATCAGAAGTTGGGGTGAGAGGTCAAGGGTAAGGTGAGGGGTAACGTGAAGAAAAAAATGTGCAGAAATAGGGCAGGAGAGGTCAGGTGTAGAAGGTAGTGATGGGCGATACCACATTTTTGGATGGAGGATTGGTTCAGTGTGGGTCAGGGGTTTTGAGTCATCGCTGTCAGGAAGACATGTTTTGTGTGTGTGTGTGTGTGTGTGTGTGTGTGTGTGTGTGTGTGTGTGTGTGCCCGTGTGTTTTATACGTTGAATGCGTCATTTATATGTTGTGTTTAGTCGATTAGTCTATAGATTATATTTATTAAGCAATATAGCAACTATTTTCCCCAAAATCAATATCAAACGTATCTCATTAATATTTCAATATTTTCTTCGATCATCTTCTCTTGAAAACAAAGACATGTTATAAAGATTTTGCGAGGATCATCATCAAATCAAAATCAAAATCATGTAATTATGTATTATTTTGTATCAAGTATCAAGTTTTAACAATGTCCTTTAGTGTGTGAAATATCTTACCAAAAGGTGGGTAGGGTTCAGGTGGGTCAGGTGTAGACTCGCTTCCTCCTATTACTGCAAATTAAGCGATGAAGACAACACGTAAACATGTGCCACACTTTACATGATTTTTAAGGTAAGGAACACATTGCCTAAAGACAACAATTTACTCAAAATCTAAATAGTGATTGTTGCATTTTACTGTCTTAATGGTTACACTGTTAATACTTATTTACACTGGATTCTGCCAGAGTTCACTGGTTTATAAAATGAACACTTTTATCAACTGCATATAAATTATGATGAGATGAACATGAAAAAAAATAACAACAGCAGGACTCGCGGACTCAACAAAAGTCCGCGACCAGCAGATCGCTCCGAGCAGATCACAGACAGCAGACATCAAAATGGCTCGCGACAGGAAACAGGTGCCCCACCCATGATTTATGTGAACAAACAGTACATGTGTGCTAAATGTTATTATTTCAGAGTAGGAGAATTGTAACACCTAAAGTGAATTGACAAATAGTGCAGTAACAAGACTATAATATTCTTATCAGTCTTTCATCAAAATGATCTAACTACCTTCTCTGCAGTCTCCAAAGAATGTGATGTGTGTGTAGGCTTCTTTTTACAAAAAAAAAATTCCTCCACCCATGTGACTTACAGGAAGTTGATCATCACTTTCAGTTTCAGATTGAGTCACACATCCTGTGCGTTCACACCCTTAACTGATCTTGAAATACACGAGATCATGTAACTGTGACTGTAAACAAACACAGGCGTCTGGGTTCAAAGCTAGATGGTAGTTGGTAAGTGTGTGTGTGTGTGTGTGTGTGTTTGCGTGTGCCTGTGCGTGTGTGTGTGTGTGTGTGTGTGTGAGAGAGATATTCTTTGAATGGGTCATTTATATGTTGTGTATATGTACATTTCTTGCCCTCTGAAGGTTAGGAGGTAAAGTCTTTGTGGGTTCTCTTTAACCTGGGAGGTTCTATGTCAGGTCCAGGTGATGGGGGTCCCTAGGGATTTAAAGTCTTTCACCTGATCCACTTTAGATCCATTGATGAGGACAGAACTGTGCTCTTGCCACCTGCTTCCTGCAGTCACTGATCAGCTCATAGTCTTACTTTGTTATAGAGACCAGGTGAAGACCAGCAAGTCAGACCTTACAAGAATAGATTGATATTTCCTTTCACTCTAAAAACTAAACTCGTTTCAAATCTGTCTCTAAAGCTCTAAATCAGGGGTGTCAAATCTGGCCCGCAGTGTAATTATATTTGGCCCGCGAGATAATGTCAGATGTCTGCTAGAGCTGGCCCGCCGGTATATAGCGCATGCACCGCTAATACTACACATCCCAGAATGCTCTGCGGGTGCGTTCTCTGTGACATCACGAGCCATCTCGAAGTGTTCAACCTGCAGCTTCAGGGGCGGGCCCGTGTCATTACAGACATGTACGCTGCGGTGAGGGCTCTTCAAACTAAATTGTGCCTGTGGGAAACTCGGATGCTGCAAGGAAACCCGGGCCATTTTCCGTGCCGCCAGACCATGAAAGAGCAGATCTCTACCTGTGTGTTGCCAAGTGCACAGTTCGTACGTACTCAGCGCCGAGTTTACCCGGCGATTTGCCGACTTTGAAGCCCAGAAATGTAGGTTTGGACTGCTTAGTAATCCATTTGCATTTGACGTGGAACGCGCATCAACCAACCTCTGAATGGAGCTGATTGAAGTCCGGTGTAGTGACACGCTCAAGTCAAAGTATGACTCTGTTTCCTCGTTTCATCCCAGACACAATTCCCCAACAACTCCGTCCCCAAGCTGCTCAAACGCTCTCTATGTTCGGCAGCACAGATCTATGTGCGTCAGAGTAAATCAGAGTTTAGCAAACTGAGCTTTTCTTTATGCACTTTTGTCTTGCCTGACCTAGAATAGTTGAAATGTTGGATTTTCATTGAGGGAAATTATTCTTTTATTTGGGTTGTTCTGTTGTTCTGTGAAAAAAAAGTTTCCATTGAAAATGAACTTGAAAGGTTACAGATAGAGAGAGGCATAATAATGATTTTCTTTTATTTATTTAGATGAAAATACGAAACGAATGCCACTGATGTATCTCTTATTTGAAAATCTATTTCTCATGTGTTTATAATATTAAACTGTGCTTGTTCCAGACTTAATGTTTAAGCTAAACTTAAATATGTTTCCATATGAAAAAGTTAATCATTATTTATCTGGAGAGGAGGGAAAACATACACAATTGTAGTCCATTTTTCAAGAGATATGGAGTCTGGCCCACGACTGAGTCCCATTTTGGCCCACTGAGTATTTGAGTTTGACACCCCTGGTTTACACGATCTAAACCAGGATGTTTTAGGATGTATGAGGAGAATTTGTGAACACTGACACCTGCTGGTGATAATGATAATGGTGCCATTTAACCACTTAGTACAGCGTGATTAAAAACCCCACTTAAATTGATAAAGAAATCCATGAATTTTAATGTGTAGTTACGCAAACCAGACAAAAAGTACATTTTGATGTATTTATACAGTATGAAGCTAAAATGTCTCGTTCACAGTGAATGCTGGTTGTAAAAGCTTTACAAAGGTTTGAAAAGTGAAATCTGCAGGTGATGCTGCAGATTTTCTGTGGTCAGACTTGTTTGTGCAGGGAAATGTAAGACACCATACCCCTGACATCCCTCAACAGTGGACAAATGCGACAAAGCTGAAACCTGAAGACCGTTTCTCTTTGGTATTATGGTCATTGGTTTATATGCCTTGGTAAAGAAATTACAAATCTGACTCTGAGTGCCAAATCATAGCTGGCCCCAATGTGGTACTGGTATGAAATTGAACAATGTGTCAAGATCACATTGACAGGAAGTATACAAACACACAGTTCAGTAAATGATAGTAGTAAATTGAAATCTGTACATTTGTAGAAAGTTGTCATCCTGCTTTAATGAGGGGTTAGAATTGATGTAGTTTGAACCATAACACTCACATCTTATCTCAGCTGGATGCTGTTACTCAGAGTGTGTAAAATATGTGACGTGTAGTGTGACTACATGTTTACACTAATGATCAGAAGCATCACCTGATGAGAAGGGTGCAGTGTAGCAGGTCAAGACTTACCTCCTCCCATTCCTGTAGATTAAAACATTCACATGTCAACATGAAATATTCAAATCTCATATTTAAATGATCATATACTGGTAGTTATAGCATGAAATCAAATATGACATAACATGGAGATACTGTTGTAGACAAGGTGATGCTTTGCATGATATCACATTGTAAGGTTATAACAATGATTTATATTTGTATTTATTTATGTGTTATTTTGTTGTTTTGTTTTTGCATCAGTGGTTAAACTGACACAGTAAGATGAAACCGTGCATAGCTCATTCTTTCTTCAATAGTAAACTCAAATTAAATTTAAAATGACAAATTGTTTGGCAAGATCTGCACACAGTTTATCATGTTATTCAAATAAATTCACAAAAATATGACCCCAGAGTGTTAAAGTTGATGGGCAACAGCAATTTTTCCATTTCAATACTTTGATGAAATGGAAAATTGAAAGAGGTCCATCCTAATACACATTACATAGAATGAGCCGTTCATAGAGACATATACAGTCTCAATGTCTGTCAAAGTTGGATCAAACTAAACCAAATACAATTCTTAAAGATTATCCCTCTCAGAGTTTCTCTGAGGTACTGCAGATGTTTTCCAAAGAAGGACCTTGAACCTCAAGTTACAACATTACAATTTCTCAAAGATAATCCCTATTAAATAGAGAACAAAATGTACAACACCTACAACTATTGCTTCAACTATTATTGGCAAATCTATGGACAATAGTAAATCTTTACCTTGCTGTTTTAAAGTGCAGCTCCGTGTGAACGTGTCTTGTGTGAGATATGATGAGATATTTCGTTTTATGTCTTACAGGAAATGGAATCAGCTTCAAACCTTCAGTTTCACCAGAGTGCTCCGGTTGTTTTCAATTAACAAGCTCATTGTCTCCATCTCACTGGGTATAGCTATAATGTAAAAGTTTCCTTTTTTCATTCTTGTGTTACTCTTATGTCACAGTAAGAGTATAAACTGTAGCCTTTCCCTCTGCTCCCACCCTTTTTGCTAATATTTACACAATGAACATTATCAACATGTGACTTTGATTTGGACCTTTATCTCAGGCCTACAACTGACACGTGATAAGATGCAGCTCTGAGAGACAAGAATCAGGTCCAGCAAGTGAGCCAACAACAGTCATCTTGTCCCTTGCATTGTCCTGTCAAGAAAAATAAATTCCACCCCTCCTTTCCCCCCCTACTCTCTTTGTCACCTGATACTTCCCTAATTATACCAAAGCATTCTGTGCTTCCTCACTTCCTCATTACCTGCAGCTCCTGAATGCCCTGGCAGCCACAAAAAAGTGTGTATATACTGTGAAGTATGTTCAGAGTTGTTTGAACTTGAATCCTCCAGATGGCGCCATCATCCACAAATAGAGACAAACCAAATCTAAGATGAAGATGTTGAAAGATGTCATTAATCTTTCCGTGAAAGAGGATTGGACTAAGAACCGATGCTTGGTACCATTCTCAATTTCCACCATTCCTGAATTAACTCCATCAACCCACCCCTTGAATTGATCTATAATTGAGGAAGTCTTTGAATATCCTGAGCTCAAACTGCCACAGGATGAAAAGTATCTTACCACTGTTTGCTAAATAACTATTTCAAAGGAGCCCAAAGATGCCTCAAACATGTTACTTGGTGTAGCCAGAAAATGTCCTCCTGAATCCTACCAAGACATTGCAAGTAAGGAATCATGCAGAATCAAAATGAAAAATTAAGGCAAACTAAAATAATGTTTTTAATTTGGATTACATAAACAAAGACAAGTATCAAAGCTTAGCTAATGAAAGAAGTTGTGACAATTCTGTTGAAGGAAAAGCTTGTAGAAGGCCAGTGTATCTTCCGGAACTTTTCTCAACACTTAAAAATCTCAAAAAAGAATCAGATGTGTTCAGAGTATTTAGAAAAAACAGCAAAGTCTCAGCAACAAACATGAGTTTAGTCCAGACTTGAATTGATTCAGAATACGGTATTAAATGATTGAACTTGACATGCAGGATATAATGTAACATTCTTTTTGCCACAACAATACAATAATAATAACACTACACAACACAACAATGGCACACCGGATTAGTAGTAGGAGTAGCAGGTCATTCATTTGGCAACATGTGCAATAATTATTAATTGTTATCATGCAACTGCAGCATTCAGTGGTTGTTAGCAGCATGTAGGTTTACAAGTCATTGAGGAAATCATCTCCATAGGTGAGTATGGAACTCAGAACATCCAGGATCAGTGTATCCACATCTGCATTGACTCTGGTCTCTGAACTGTAGTTCTTCACGAGGAAGATGCAGTTCAGCTGTAACCCCAGCAGTTGACTGAATTGCTCAGCCTAAGTATAAAAAAACAGAATGTCAGGTGATGTGGTTGAGATTCACAAGGTCAAATAATGTAAAGGTTTTATTTTTGTGAGTGTGATTTTTGTTGTGAGGGAAATTGTGATGTTTGATGATATGACAAAGGAGATACCTGTTACTAAGGTATGTGTTGACCTGCCGAGCCTGCCATTACCAGCTGCACAATCACTATGATACCAGTCGTTCCTCAGATTGGCAGGCAGATCAACACATATCTACAGTAACTGGCTCAGTCACATCTAACAACACAGGTTCCCTCACATTGTACAATAACATTCAAATCTCATTTACAAATGTACCTTTCCCTTCAGGTATTGCCTCTCATATGTTTTCCTTAAATCTTGGCTGTCCTTAGAACCGGCATTGTCAATTTTGGTAAGAATAGCCACTTGGGGAATCCCTGCAGATACAGACAACTCCTCAGTCATTTCATCTGGTTTTATTTAAGGGTATGAAGTTCATACACCACAAGGTAACTCTGTTGAATGTAGCTAATAACATTTGCTCTTACCCAGGTCCCTGGCTGCTAGTCTGACCTCCCTCATCTTCTGCACGACTTTATCGTTCATTACAGGCAGTGTGTCGATGGGAATAACACAAACCAGAATATGAACTTTGTCGTCTATAGTGGGGTCCTTGTTGTAGAATGGGTCATCTTCTGACATTTCTGAACCATTTCTGAACTAGACAACAATGTAACACACAAATAAACAATGTTAGTTGCATTTGTACACTCTCTTTGCTCTCTATATTTTAAGATTCAATCAAAATTGTGTTTATAGTTGAAAGAATATGATAATTGTACCTCATAACCATCTTTCACACGTCCCCTCATGGTCAGTTTCAAGTCCCCCACACTGATTCCACTGTTAGCTTCTGCCTCAAGGCCCATGATGTCATTGAAGACAAAAGGGTAGAAGGTGCCTTGGCTTTCTGTGCGGATTTTGTGGGTTTTGTACTTTAACACATTTGGGAAACGTGAAGTAAGATCAGTATTCAGTAATAAGCACATAACACTAAAGAAATGAATTCACACATATCATCAATCCAGATATTCTTACTTTCTTGGTGAAGCTTCGCCCAGACATTGCATCTGTCATTGCTCCAACACTAATCTTGCCTTGTAGAGTACTGGTGACAGAGTTGATGAAACTGGATTTACCAGCACCAACCGGCCCATGAAGCAGAACTCGAAGGTGATTGGCATATTTGTTAGAGGGGTGGTAGGCCTTCACACTGCATGCAGGAAATTCTATATAATCATAGAGAACCTGAATCAAACCTGATATGTTGACGCTTTACACCAACTACTACATACAAAAGCTTTCAGCGAGTGAAACACTATGCTATTGTATTAAACACCTTTATTAGTGATTCTAACCTACATATCTCTCCTGTAACTGCACTAAAGGGGAGAGAGAGCTTCAGCATATGAGTTGGAGCAAACCCCAGAAAGAGAGAAAAGATCCATAAAGAGACAGCTGGAAAGCCAAATAATGTTAGAGAAGAGTACCCTTACCTCTGGTTGTGTGATCTTGTTTTCGGTCTGCAGGCTGCTAGTGAAGGCGCGGCTTTTATAGCTGATAAGATGCTTTCACTTTCATTCTGACTGGGCGATGACTTAGTGAATTTCTCCTCCTCCCATCTGTTCTCTGCATTCTCTGCTGAAATCATCCTCAGAACTCCCAAACTTTCAAAGTCTGTGGTCTCACAAACTACCACAATAACACACAACACAGTGAGTGCTAGATAGATGGTGCTCATAGTGGAGAGTTAATTACTTATCAACATTTGCACAAGGTCATTTTACAAAAGCACAACTCCATCTATGTGATGCCTGTTGATGTTTTACATGAACACTACATACATGTGTGGGAGGAATAATACTAATCAAAAGGACAGGAAAGTTTTTGATGCTTCTTTGGTTTGTTTACGACTGTAGTGTAAGTCGCTTTGGACACTTTTATCCAAAGCGACTTACACTACATTACCACCCTTCGCAGAGGGGGGAGCAATTGAGGGTTCGGTGCCTTGCTCAGGGGCGCCTCGGAAGGGGCTCGAACTGGCAACCCTCCGGTTCCCAAGCGGAAGCTCTTCCCACTGAGCCACTGCCTCCCTAAGGACCGAGAAGACATCACTCTAACAGCAATACCAGTGTTTATAAATGCAAATCACAATTCAGGTGAGTCCCGATCTATTGTTTATTTCATACAGCAGTGAGTCATATATTCTTGTGCAACACTGTACCCCTCATTAAGTAGACAGCTTATCAGTGTGTTCTGGGGTTTTGAGTCATCGCTGTCAGGAAGACATTTATTAACCATTTAATGGCACTAAGGTGAACAGTTATTTAAGACTTAAGGTACTTTATTCTAGTCATTTTGCATGCAATTCACAGCAATCACACACAATTGATATTTGTCTTGCACCCCCTACGAATCACACAGAGGGGGTGCAGGGCAGTCATTCTACGGCGCCCGTGGATCAGTTGGGGGTTCGGTGCCTTGCTCAGGGGCACCTCGGCAGTGCCCTGGAGGCAAACTGGCAACCCACCAGCTACCAATCCACTTACTTCCCTATGGACTGAGCTACTGACGCCCAAAAGCTTTCTGGCAGTGGTGGGTTATATTACCCTCGCTTGACCTTTGATTTATAAATAAGAAACTGACAGAGACTCCAGTCAAACTGCTTTCTACCGGTTTGCTTTACTTTCCACTAGTGATGGGCGATACCAGATTTTTTGATCCGATACGATACCGATTCCTTTTTTGCCAATGTTTTTTCGATACCGATACCGATTACTTTGGGTGATTTTTTTACCCCAATAAAACACATGACAAATACTGGCAATTTAACAACTTTAATGTGTATATTTCACAACATATGAGTCCTAACAAATTACATTACTTTATTTTCACACAATGTAGCCTAAATAGTTTAATTGCTATCATTAAGGGACAAAGATGTCCTCTTCAAAAACCATAAAAATAATATTTTTAATATGTTTTGATCATGTTCAGTCCTGATCATGACGGTTAGAATATTTGAACTCAAATATTTGATATTTAATATCACAACTGAAGTTGATTAAAATATTTATGTATAAAAAAGTCATATGTGATTTGTACTTGAAACATCACAACTAGTAGTCTTGTTGTGTCGTGTCGTGAGCCTCAGGGTGCGCAAAGTGCGTAAAGTGGGTCGACACACCGCACTTCTTTTTCGCTGGTGCAAGGACATTGCTGTTGCACTTTCTCCGTTCTCCGTGGAGTGGTCACGTGACATGAATGGATCAGTTCAATTTTACGCTACTGGGGGGGCACAGCACAGAAGCCTGTATGTATTAACATTACCCTTAGGTTAGGTTATACATGCCGGCTTAGAGATAGGTTTATACTCGTATATCCAAATATAGCTTATCGGTTCACAATAATATAAGGCTGCACCAAACGATTCTCTTTTTAACGATTAAACTGCAGATTATTTTTTTGATTAGTCGATTAATCTATAGATTATATTTATTAAGCAATATAGCAACTATTTCCCCCAAAATAAATATCAAAAGTATCTCATTAATATTTCAATATTTTCTTCAATCATCTTCTCTTGAAAACAAATACATGTTATAAAGATTTTGCGAAAATCATCATCAAATCAAAATCAAAATCATGTAATTATGTATTATTTTGTATCAAATATCAAGTTTTAACAATGTCCTTTAGTGTGTGAAATATCTTACCAAAAGGTGGGTAGGGTTCAGGTGGGTTAAGTGTAGACGCGCTTCCTCCTATTACTGCAAATTAAGGGATGAAGACAACACGTAAACATGTGCCACACTTTTACATGATTTTTAAGGTAAGGAACACATTGCCTAAAGACAACAATTTACTCAAAATCTAAATAGTGATTGTTGCATTTTGCTGTCTTAATGGTTACACTGTTAATACTTATTTACACTGGAGTTCACTGGTTTATAAAATGAACACTTTTATCAACTGCATATATGATGAGATGAACAGGAAAACAAATAACAACAGCAGCAACAAAATAGAGTTCTCTGAGGTCCCTGAGGTCCCATTTTCGACAGCAAAGATTGATACAGAAAAACAAATCCCAAGGTCCAGTAGTTTAGATAGCACAGGTATAAGTTGGAGCAAACCCCAGAAAGAGAGAAAAGATCCATAAAGACAGCTGGAAAGCCAAATAATGTTAGAGAATAGTACCCTTCCCTTTCGTTGTGTGATCTTGTTTTCGGTCTGGAGGCTGCTAGTGAAGGCGGGGCTTTTATAGCTGATAAGATGCTTTCACTTTCATTCTGACTGGGCGATGACTTAGTGAATTTCTCCTCCTCCCATCTGTTCTCTGCATTCTCTGCTGAAATCATCCTCAGAACTCCCAAACTTTCAAAGTCTGTGGTCTCACAAACTACCACAATAACACACAACACGGTGAGTGCTAGATAGATGGTGCTCATAGTGGAGAGTTTATTACTTATCAACATTTGCACAAGGTCATTTTACAAAAGCACAACTCCATCTATGTGATGCCTGTTGATGTTTTACATGAACACTACATACATGTGTGGGAGGAATATGATATATTTACAAGTTGGAGATGGTGAAACAAGCTTCTTTGGTTTGTTTACTTTATGCACCAGGTAGGCCAGTAGTTTTGGTATTTTGGGAGCCAGGTGACTGTAAAGATCAGATATAAACCTTTTGCTATAAATGTATGTTGTTGTGCATCCTTCAAAACATTTCTGTAGTCGTGTTGTTTGTACTGTACATTTGTACTGGAGCCCAGAACCACAAGATGGAGACATTGTTACATTACATTACATTACATTACAGTCATTTTGCAGACGTTTTTATCCAAAGTGACTTCCAATAAGTGCGTTCAACATAGGTAGGCACATTGTTGTGTGCTTACAACCATATAACACATAATGGAGCTACTTTTGAGTACGAACTGATTATGTGTCTGTTGCAGCAAATTAGTGTTAAGTGGCCTTTGTCATATAAGGAAGGAGAAGACATCACTCTTACAGCAATACCAGTGTTTATAAATACAAATTCAGCAAATCACAATTCAGGTGAGTCCCGATCAATTGTTTATTTCATACAGCAGTGAGTCATATATTCTTGTGCAACACTGTACCCCTCATTAAGTAGACAGCTTATCAGTGTGTTCTGCTTTTAGACACAAGCGTGTATGCCCTTATGTGCTCAGGAGCAGAGTTACACAAGCAACCCAAAGTATTTTTTCCAAATACCTGAAATTAAGCCTTGTATTACTATATTTTTATCTCAAAATCTAATAATGTTGAGGAAGTCTCCCCCAAAATCAATCATCTGCCTCAGTGCGCTCAGTATGAGTGTATCAATGTCGTCATCTGGGTAGATTTCTGAATGGTAGTTCTTCACAGGAAAGATGCAGTTCAGTGGAAGACCAACCAGGCAACTGAATTCCTCCATCTAAGTTTTAAAATGGGAATATTCATTAATGAGTCAGTTATCACCTTCCATCAATAACTGCAAAATAGTGACCAAAGTGTTTAGAAACTAAGTTAAATTTCAGCTAAAGTAACAAATGTGTACTCATGTAGGAAATCACTTGAAAAAACTTACTCTTTGCTTCAGGAGTTTGCTCTTGTACACATTGTTGATGTTTGTTTTGGTCTCTTGGCAGGCTTCATCGATGTTGGTTAGAAGAGCCATCTGGGGAATGTCTGCAGGTACAAAGCAGAAACCATTCAATCCTTTGAGCTCGTGATTTTTCATGGACTTAGAGAGATTTCAATGAACCCAACATGGAGCTTTGAATCAACACAGAGTAATGATGTCTGCTCTTACTCAAGTCACTGGCTGCTTCTCTGACCTCCTTCATCTTCTTCATAACGTCCTCATGGGTTATAGGTATTTTGTCAGCAGCAATGACACAAACTAGAACATGAACTTTCTCATTGAGAGTGGGCTCTCTGTTGTAGCCTGGATCATTTTCTAACAACTTTGAGTGAGAGTTGAACTAGAAAACAAAGAAAAATGTATTAAAACGAGCTGCTGTATTTTAAGAAAAACAGATCACATATCCAGATTGAATTATTGAATAATGTCAGACGAATGAAAAAGGTTGCAGTAATTGTACCTTGTGACCTTCCTTCACATGTCCTTTCATGGCCAGTTTGATGTCTTCCACACTGACTCCCTTAGATTCAGCATGCTGAAGGCCCATGATGTCATTAAAGACAAAAGGGTAGATGGTTTGGTGGTTTTCCTTCTGGAATGTGTAAGTTGTGTACTGTAAACCAAAACAATTTGATTATTATGACAATTGTGATCACATGATGTTGAAAAATACTGATGATCTTTTCTGCACAATGCTTGTAGTTACATTGATTCTTTGTTATTGTGAACTTATAATTTAATATTCACACAATTATTCATACTTTTTTGGTGAAGCAGACACCAGCTGTTGAATTAACCAAAGCTCTCCCAGTCATTCTGCCTTGTAAAACAACGTCGACAGACTTGATGAAACTGGACTTGCCAGAACCAACTGGACCCTGAAGCAGAACTCTGATATGTTGGGCCTCTGTGTTGTGAGGCTGGTAATTCTTCACATATTGCAGATTTTTCTCTTTGATGCTGTTCAACAAAGAAAAGAAAATCCATTTTTACACAATTATACAAACTTTCTGTGGTCAGTGCATCCATAAGCAGGAAATGAAGCCTCACCCAACAAAGATGGCACAGATAGTTAGTTTGTTTGTTAGTAGTAGTTTTAGTGTTGTGTCCCTGTGGCAGCACACAGTGAACACATTCTTACCCTGATGGTATTTTTCTCCATGGTTCTTCAAAAGCTGTCACAAAAATTGTATATATTGAAATAAAGTAGGAAATGTCTTAATGACATAACTTTATCAAAATCATGTAATAATGTATTATTTTGACAAGTATCAAGTTTTAACACTGTCCTTTAGTGTGTGAAATATCTTACTAGGAGAAGGTGGTTTAGACGCGCTTCTTCCCATTACTGCAAATGAAGAGATAAAGACAACACGTAAACATGTGCCACACTTTTACATGATTTTTAAGGTAAGGAACACATTGCCTAAAGGCAACAATTTACTCAAAATCTAAATAGTGATTGTTGCATTTTACTGTCTTAATGGTTACACTGTTAATACTTATTTACACTGGATTCTGCCAGAGTTCACTGGTTTATAAAATGAACACTTTTATCAACTGCATATAAATTATGATGAGATGAACATGAAAACAAATAACAACAGCAGGACTCGCGGACTCAACAAAAGTCCGCGACCAGCAGATCGCTCCGAGCAGATCACAGACAGCAGACATCAAAATGGCCCGCGACAGAAAAACAGGTGCCCCACCCAACAGTACATGTGTGCTAAATGTGATTATTTTAGAGTAGGAGAATTGTAACACCTAAAGTAAATTGACAGAAAGTACAGTAACAAGACTATAATATTCTTATCAGTCTTTCATCAAAATGATCTAACTACCTTCTCTGCAGTGGTCTCCAAAGAATGTGATGTGTGTGTAGGCTTCTTTTGTCACATACAGGAAGTTTTGAACTTTCAGTTTCAAATTTCGTCACACATCCTGTGTGTTCACATCTTGAATTGATCTTGAAATACACAATATCATGTCACTGTGACAAACACAGGCATCTGGGTTTAAAGCTAGATGGTGGTTGGTAAGTGTGTGTGTGTGTGTGTGTGTGTGTGTGTGTGTTTGCGTGTGTGTGTGTGTGTGTCTTTGAATGGGTAATTTATATGTTGTGTATATGTACATTTCTTGCCCTCTGAAGGTTAGGAGGTAAAGTCTTTGTGGGTTCTCTTTAACCTGGGAGGTTCTATGTCAGGTCCAGGTGATGGGGGTCCCCAGGGATTTAAAGTCTTTCACCTGATCCACTTTAGATCCATTGATGAGGACAGAACTGTGCTCTTGCCACCTGCTTCCTGCAGTCACTGATCAGCTCATAGTCTTACTCTGTATTTATACAGTATGAAGCTAAAATGTCTCGTTCACAGTGAATGCTGGTTGTAAAAGCTTTACAAAGGTTTGAAAAGTGAAATCTGCAGGTGATGCTGCAGATTTTCTGTGGTCAGACTTGTTTGTGCAGGGAAATGTAAGACACCATACCCCTGACATCCCTCAACAGTGGACAAATACGACAAAGCTGAAACCTGAAGACCGTTTCTCTTTGGTATTATGGTCATTGGTTTATATGCCTTGGTAAAGAAATTACAAATCTGACTCTGAGTGCCAAATCATAGCTGGCCCCAATGTGGTACTGGTATGAAATTGAACAATGTGTCAAGATCACATTGACAGGAAGTATACAAACACACAGTTCAGTAAATGATAGAAGTAAATTGAAATCTGTACATTTGTAGAAAGTTGTCATCCTGCTTTCATGAGGGGTTAGAATTGATGTAGTTTGAACCATAACACTCACATCTTATCTCAGCTGGATGCTGTTACTCAGAGTGTGTAAATATGTGACGTGTAGGGTGACTACATGTTTACACTAATGATCAGAAGCATCACCTGATGAGAAGGGTGCAGTGTAGCAGGTCAAGACTTACCTCCTCCCATTCCTGTAGATTAAAACATTCACATGTCAACATGAAATATTCAAATCTCATATTTAAATGATCATATACTGGTAGTTATAGCATGAAATCAAATATGACATAACATGGAGATACTGTTGTAGACAAGGTGATGCTTTGCATGATATCACATTGTAAGGTTATAACAATGATTTATATTTGTATTTATTTATTCTGTTGTTTTTTTGTTTTGTTTTTGCATCAGTGGCTTAACTGACACAGTAAGATGAAACCGTGCATAGCTCATTCTTCTAAATTTAAAATGACAAATTGTTTGGCAAGATCGGCAGCTCTGTGTGAACGTGTCTGTGTGAGATATGCTGTGTCACTTTCGTTTTATAACTTGCAGGAAATGGAATCAGCTTCAAACCTTCAGTTTCACCAGAGTGCTCCGGTTGTTTTCAATTAACAAGCTCATTGTCTTTTATCTCACCGGGGATAGCTACAAAGTAAAAATTTCCTTTTTTTCATTCTTGTGTTACTCTTATGTCACAGTAAGAGTATAAACTGTAGCCTTTCCCTCTGCTCCCACCCTTTTTGCTAATATTTACACAATGAACATTATTAACATGTGACTTTGATTTGGACCTTTATCTCAGTCTTGGCAAGACAGTAAATAAGCACACACACCAGCTTTTGGTCCCCTCATCTGTGGCTTTGCATGCAAACAGCATATGTATGATAAAGCTTCAGTTATATTCTGACTCCAATGGGGCAATTTACTGACTAATAGATAATTGGCCTACAACTGACACATGATAAGATGCAGCTCTGAGAGACAAGGATCAGGTCGAGCAAGTGAGCCAACAACAGTCATCTTGTCCCTTGCATTGTCCTGTCAAGAAAAATAAATTCCACCCCTCCTTTCCCCCCCTACTCTCTTTGTCACCTGATACTTCCCTAATTATACCAAAGCATTCTGTGCTTCCTCACTTCCTCATTACCTGCAGCTCCTGAATGCCCTGGCAGCCAGAAAAAAGTGTGTATATACTGTGAAGTATGTTCAGAGGTGTTTGAACTTGAATCCTCCAGATGGCGCCATCATCCACAAATAGAGACAAACCAAATCTAAGATGAAGATGTTGAAAGATGTCATTAATCGTTCCGTGAAAGAGGATTGGACTAAGAACCAATGCTTGGTACCATTCTCAATTTCCACAATTCCTGAATTAACTCCACCAACCCTCCCCTTGAATTGATCTATAATTGAGGAAGTCTTTGAATATCCTGAGCTCAAACTGCCACAGGATGAAAAGTATCTTACCACTGTTTGCTAAATAACTATTTCAAAGGAGCCCAAAGATGCCTCAAACATGTTACTTGGTGTAGCCAGAAAATGTCCTCCTGGATCCTACCAAGACATTGCAAGTAAGGAATCATGCAGAATCAAAATGAAAAATTAAGGCAAACTAAAATAATGTTTTTAATTTGGATTACATAAACAAAGACAAGTATCAAAGCTTAGCTAATGACAGAAGTTGTGACAATTCTGTTGAAGGAAAAGCTTGTAGAAGGCCAGTGTATCTTCCGGAACTTTTCTCAACATTTAAAAATCCCAAAAAAGAATCAGATGTGTTCAGAGTACTTAGAAAAAAACGGCAAAGTCTCAGCAACAAACATGAGTTTAGTCCAGCCTTGAATTGATTCAGAATACGGTTTGAATCACTGTTGTGTTGACACACTTGGTGTTTAGGATGAATAATTAATCACATTTTATATAATTTCTACTCAAATTATTAAATGATTGAACTGGACATGCAGGATATAATGTAACATTCTTTTTGCCACAACAATACAATAATAATAACACTACACAACACAACAATGGCACACCGGATTAGTAGTAGGAGTAGCAGGTCATTCATTTGGCAACATGTGCAATAATTATTAATTGTTATCATGCAACTGCAGCATTCAGTGGTTGTTAGCAGCATGTAGGTTTACAAGTCATTGAGGAAATCATCTCCATAGGTGAGTATGCAACTCAGCGCATCCAGGATCAGTGTATCCACATCTGCATTGACTCTGGTCTCTGAACTGTAGTTCTTCACGAGGAAGATGCAGTTCAGCTGTAACCCCAGCAGTTCACTGAATTGCTCAGCCTAAGTATATAAAAACAGAATGTCAGGTGATGTGGTTGAGATTCACAAGGTCAAATAATGTAAAGGTTTTATTTTTGTGAGTGTGATTTTTGTTGTGAGGGAAATTGTGATGTTAGATGTGAGTGAGGTAGTAACTGCAGATAGGGCATTGTTGTTATGCAGCTTAGAGACAAGAACAACAGAACAAGGAGTGATAACTGCACATCCATGAGACCATATGACAAAGGAGATACCTGTTACTAAGGTATGTGTTGACCTGCCGAGCCTGCCATTACCAGCTGCACAATCATTATGATACCAGTCGTTCCTCAGATTGGCAGGCAGATCAACACATATCTACAGTAACTGGCTCAGTCACATCTAACAACACAGGTTCCCTCACATTGTACAATAACATTCAAATCTCATTTACAAATGTACCTTTCCCTTCAGGTATTGCCTCTCATATGTTTTCCTTAAATCTTGGCTGTCCTTAGAACCGGCATCGTCAATTTTGGTAAGAATAGCCACTTGGGGAATCCCTGCAGATACAGAAAACTCCTCAGTCATTTCATCTGGTTTTATGTAAGGGTATGAAGTTCATACACCACAAGGTAACTCTGTTGAATGTAGCTAATAACATTTGCTCTTACCCAGGTCCATGGCTGCTAGTCTGACCTCCCTCATCTTCTGCACGACTTTATCGTTCATTATAGACAGTGTGTCGATGGGAATAACACAAACCAGAATATGAGCTTTGTCGTCTATAGTGGGGTCCTTGTTGTAGAATGGGTCATCTTCTGACATTTCTGAACCATTTCTGAACTAGACAATGTAACACACAAATAAACAATGTTAGTTGCATTTGTACACTCTCTTTGCTCTCTATCTTTTAAGATTCAATCAAAATTGTGTTTATAGTTGAAAGAATATGATAATTGTACCTCATAACCATCTTTCACCCGTCCCCTCATGGCCAGTTTCAAGTCCCCCACACTGATTCCACTGTAAGCTACTGCCTCAAGGCCCATGATGTCATTGAAGACAAAAGGGTAGAAGGTGCCTTGGCTTTGTGTGCGGATTTTGTGGGTTTTGTACTTTAACACATGTGGGAAACGTGAAGTAAGATCAGTATTCAGTAATAAGCACATAACACTAAAGAAATGAATTCACACATATCATCAATCCAGATATTCTTACTTTCTTGGTGAAGCTTCGCTCAGTTTTTGCATCTGTCAGTGCTCCAACACTAATCTTGCCTTGTAGAGTACTGGTGACAGAGTTGATGAAACTGGATTTACCAGCACCAATCGGCCCATGAAGCAGAACTCGAAGGTGATTGGCATTGTTGTTAGAGGGGTGGTAGGCCTTCACACTGCATGCCTGCTCGGTGTTATCACTGTCCAAATAAACAAGAAGCAACTTAACTTAATTAAAATACATATTACTCTTGCGATCAACTGGTTTCCCATACAGTAGGCAGAACTTTTAAATTGTCATGAAGAATTTTCTTTTAAAGGAAATTCTATATAATCATAGAGAACCTGAATCAAACTGATATGTTGACACTTTACACCAACTACTACATACAAAAGCTTTCAGCGAGTAAAACACTACGCTATTGTATTAAACACCTTTATTAGTGATTCTAAACCACATATCTCTCCTGTAACTGCACTAAAGGGGAGAGAGAGCTTTGGCATTTCCTCTCCTTTGGGAGTGGCCAAGCTTTTGCTTTCACTTTCTTCTTTGGTCCTCCCTATAACAAACAGCACACACAGCTCAACATGGCACAACAGTGACTTCTTTTGAGTACTCACCCCCAGGTTATGTCCCTCCATGACGTACACCACTCTGATAACATGGGCACAAATTTGTCAAGAATGAAATAAACCAAAATGTGGCATTTTTAACAGTTTGAAAATGTACATGATCTATCTATCTATCTATCTATCTATCTATCTATCTATCTATCTATCTATCTTTCTATCTATCTATCTATCTATCTATCTATCTATCTATCTATCTTTCTATCTATCTATCTATCTATCTATCTATCTATCTATCTATCTATCTATCTATCTATCTATCTATCTATCTATTTATCTATCAATCTATCTATCCATCTATCTATCTATCTATCTATCTATCTATCTATCTATCTATCTATCTATCTATCTATCTATCTATCTATCTATTTATCTATCTATCTATCTATCTATCTATCTATCTATCTATCTATCTATCTATCTATCTATCTATCTATCTATCTATCTATCTATCTATCTATTGAAATAACATAGGAAATGTCTGACTAACTATTTCAAAATCATGTAATTAGGTATTATTTTGACAAGTGGCAAGTTTTAACAATGTCCTTTAGTGTGTGAAATATCTTACCACTAGGAGGAGGTGGGTCAGGTTTAGACTCGCTTCCTCCCATTACTGCAAATTAAGGGATGAAGACAACACGTAAACATGTGCCACACTTTTACATGATTTTTAAGGTAAGGAACACATTGCCTAAAGACAACAATTTACTCAAAATCTAAATAGTGATTGTTGCATTTTCTTAATGGTTACACTGTTAATACTTATTTACACTGGATTCTGCCAGAGTTCACTGGTTCATAAAATGAACACTTTTATCAACTGCATATAAATTATGATGAGATGAACATGAAAAAAAATAACAACAGCAGGACTCGCGGACTCAACAAAAGTCCGCGACCAGCAGATCGCTCCGAGCAGATCACAGACAGCAGACATCAAAATGGCTCGCGACAGGAAACAGGTGCCCCACCCATGATTTATGTGAACAAACAGTACATGTGTGCTAAATGTTATTATTTCAGAGTAGGAGAATTGTAACACCTAAAGTGAATTGACAAATAGTGCAGTAACAAGACTTTAATATTCTTATCAGTCTTTCATCAAAATGATCTAACTACCTTCTCTGCAGTCTCCAAAGAATGTGATGTGTGTGTAGGCTTCTTTTTACAAAAAAAAATTTCCTCCACCCATGTGACTTACAGGAAGTTGATCATCACTTTCAGTTTCAGATTGAGTCACACATCCTGTGCGTTCACACCCTTAACTGATCTTGAAATACACGAGATCATGTAACTGTGACTGTAAACAAACACAGGCGTCTGGGTTCAAAGCTAGATGGTAGTTGGTAAGTGTGTGTGTGTGTGTGTGTGTGTGTGTGTGTGTGTGTGTGTGTGTGTGTGTGTGTGTGTGTGTGTGTGTGTGTGCGTGTGTGTGTGTGAGAGAGATATTCTTTGAATGGGTCATTTATATGTTGTGTATATGTACATTTCTTGCCCTCTGAAGGTTAGGAGGTAAAGTCTTTGTGGGTTCTCTTTAACCTGGGAGGTTCTATGTCAGGTCCAGGTGATGGGGGTCCCCAGGGATTTAAAGTCTTTCACCTGATCCACTTTAGATCCATAGATGAGGACAGAACTGTGCTCTTGCCACCTGCTTCCTGCAGTCACTGATCAGCTCATAGTCTTACTTTGTTATAGAGACCAGGTGAAGACCAGCAAGTCAGACCTTACAAGAATAGATTGATATTTCCTTTCACTCTAAAAACTAAACTCGTTTAAAATCTGTCTCTAAAGCTCTAAATCAGGGGTGTCAAACTCAGGCCCGCGGGCCAAATCTGGCCCGCAGTGTAATTATATTTGGCCCGCGAGATAATGTCAGATGTCTGCTAGAGCTGGCCCGCCGGTATATAGCGCATGCACCGCTAATACTACACATCCCAGAATGCTCTGCGGGTGCGTTCTCTGTGACATCACGAGCCATCATCAGAGTTTAGCAAACTGAGCTTTTCTTCATGCACTTTTGTCTTGCCTGACCTAGAATAGTTGAAATGTTGGATTAATGAACTGAATTAATCACATTTTATATAACTTCTACGCAAATCCTTAAATGATTGAACTGGACATGCAGGATATAATGTAACATTCTTTTTGCCACAACAATACAATAATAATAACACTACACAACACAACAATGGCACACCGGATTAGTAGCAGGTCATTCATTTGGCAACATGTGCAATAATTATTAATTGTTATCATGCAACTGCAGCATTCAGTGGTTGTTAGCAGCATGTAGGTTTACAAGTCATTGAGGAAATCATCTCCATAGGTGAGTATGCAACTCAGCGCATCCAGGATCAGTGTATCCACATCTGCATTGACTCTGGTCTCTGAACTGTAGTTCTTCACGAGGAAGATGCAGTTCAGCTGTAACCCCAGCAGTTGACTGAATTGCTCAGCCTAAGTATATAAAAACAGAATGTCAGGTGATGTGGTTGAGATTCACAAGGTCAAATAATGTAAAGGTTTTATTTTTGTGAGTGTGATTTTTGTTGTGAGGGAAATTGTGATGTTAGATGTGAGTGAGGTAGTAACTGCAGATAGGGCATTGTTGTTATGCAGCTTAGAGACAAGAACAACAGAACAAGGAGTGATAACTGCACATCCATGAGACCATATGACAAAGGAGATACCTGTTACTAAGGTATGTGTTGACCTGCCGAGCCTGCCATTACCAGCTGCACAATCATTATGATACCAGTCGTTCCTCAGATTGGCAGGCAGATCAACACATATCTACAGTAACTGGCTCAGTCACATCTAACAACACAGGTCCCTCACATTGTACAATAACATTCAAATCTCATTTACAAATGTACCTTTTCCTTCAGGTATTGCCTCTCATATGTTTTCCTTAAATCTTGGCTGTCCTTAGAGCCGCCATTGTCAATTTTGGTAAGAATAGCCACTTGGGGAATCCCTGCAGATACAGAAAACTCCTCAGTCATTTCATCTGGTTTTATTTAAGGGTATGAAGTTCATACACCACAAGGTAACTCTGTTGAATGTAGCTAATAACATTTGCTCTTACCCAGGTCCCTGGCTGCTAGTCTGACCTCCCTCATCTTCTGCACGACTTTATCGTTCATTATAGACAGTGTGTCGATGTGAATAACACAAACCAGAATATGAACTTTGTCGTCTATAGTGGGGTCCTTGTTGTAGAATGGGTCATCTTCTGACATTTCTGAACCATTTCTGAACTAGACAACAATGTAACACACAAATAAACAATGTTAGTTGCATTTGTACACTCTCTTTGCTCTCTATCTTTTAAGATTCAATCAAAATTGTGTTTATAGTTGAAAGAATATGATAATTGTACCTCATAACCATCTTTCACCCGTCCCCTCATGGCCAGTTTCAAGTCCCCCACACTGATTCCACTGTTAGCTTCTGCCTCAAGGCCCATGATGTCATTGAAGACAAAAGGGTAGAAGGTGCCTTGGCTTTGTGTGCGGATTTTGTGGGTTTTGTACTTTAACACATGTGGGAAACGTGAAGTAAGATCAGTATTCAGTAATAAGCACATAACACTAAAGAAATGAATTCACACATATCATCAATCCAGATATTCTTACTTTCTTGGTGCAGATTCGCCCAATCATTCCATCTGTCATTGCTCCAACACTAATCTTGCCTTGTAGAGTACTGGTGACAGAGTTGATGAAACTGGATTTACCAGCACCAATCGGCCCATGAAGCAGAACTCGAAGGTGATTGGCATTGTTGTTAGAGGGGTGGTAGGCCTTCACACTGCATGCCTGCTCGGTGTTATCACTGTCCAAATAAACAAGAAGCAACTTAACTTAATTAAAATACATATTACTCTTGCGATCAACTGGTTTCCCATACAGTAGGCAGAACTTTTAAATTGTCATGAAGAATTTTCTTTTAAAGGAAATTCTATATAATCATAGAGAACCTGAATCAAACCTGATATGTTGACACTTTACACCAACTACTACATACAAAAGCTTTCAGTGAGTGAAACACTATGCTATTGTATTAAACACCTTTATTAGTGATTCTAAACCACATATCTCTCCTGTAACTGCACTAAAGGGGAGAGAGAGCTTTGGCATCTCCTCTCCTTTAGGAGTGGCCAAGCTTTTGCTGTCACTTTCTTCTTTGGTCCTCCCTATAACAAACAGCACACACAGCTCAACATGGCACAACAGTGACTTCTTTTGAGTACTCACCCCCAGGTTATGTTCCTCCATGACGTACACCACTCTGATAACATGGGTACAAATTTGTCAAGAATAAAATAAACCAAAATGTGGCATTTTTAACAGTTTGAGAATGTACATGATCTATCTATCTATCTATCTATCTATCTATCTATCTATCTATCTATCTATCTATCTATCTATCTATCTATCTATCATCTATCTATCTATCTTTCTATCTATCTATCTATCTATCTATCTATTGAAATAACATAGGAAATGTCTGACTAACTATATCAAAATCATGTAATTATGTATTATTTTGACAAGTATCAAGTTTGAACACTGTCCTTTAGTGTGTGAAATATCTTACCGCTAGGAGGAGGTGGTTTAGGTGGGTCAGGTTTAGACTTGCTTCCTTCCATTACTGCAATTGAAGAGATAAAGACAACACGTAAACATGTGCCACACTTTTACATGATATTTAAGGTAAGGAACATTGCCTAAAGACAACAATTTACTCAAAATCTAAATAGTGATTGTTGCATTTTACTGTCTTAATGGTTACACTGTTAATACTTATTTACACTGGATTCTGCCAGAGTTCACTGGTTCATAAAATGAACACTTTTATCAACTGTATATAAATTATGATGAGATGAACAGGAAAACATAACAACAACAGCTCGTCGCGGACTCAACAAAAGTCGGTGACCAGCAGATCGCTCCGAGCAGATCACAGACAGCAGACATCAAAATGGCCCGCGACAGAAAACAGGTGCCCCACCCAACAGTACATGTGTGCTAAATGTTATTATTTTAGAGTAGGAGAATTGTTACACCTAAAGTAAATTGACAGAAAGTACAGTAACAAGACTATAATATTCTTATCAGTCTTTCATCAAAATGATCTAACTACCTTCTCTGCAGTGGTCTCCAAAGAATGTGATTCTTTTGTCACATACAGGAAGTTTTGAACTTTCAGTTTCAAATTTCGTCACACATCCTGTGTGTTCACATCTTGAATTGATCCTGAAATACACAATATCATGTCACTGTGACAAACACAGGCATCTGGGTTTAAAGCTAGATGGTGGTTGGTAAGTGTGTGTGTGTGTGTGTGTGTGTGTGTGTGTGTGTGTGTGTGTGTGTGTGTGTGTGTGTGTGTGTGTTTGCGTGTGTGTGTGTGTGTGTGTGTGTGTGTGTGTGTGTGTGTGTGTGTGAGAGAGAGAGATATTCTTTGAATGGGTCATTTATATGTTGTGTATATGTACATTTCTTGCCCTCTGAAGGTTAGGAGGTAAAGTCTTTGTGGGTTCTCTTTAACCTGGGAGGTTCTATGTCAGGTCCAGGTGATGGGGGTCCCTAGGGATTTAAAGTCTTTCACCTGATCCACTTTAGATCCATTGATGAGGACAGAACTGTGCTCTTGCCACCTGCTTCCTGCAGTCACTGATCAGCTCATAGTCTTACTTTGTTATAGAGACCAGGTGAAGACCAGCAAGTCAGACCTTACAAGAATAGATTGATATTTCCTTTCACTCTAAAAACTAAACTCGTTTCAAATCTGTCTCTAAAGCTCTAAATCAGGGGTGTCAAATCTGGCCCGCAGTGTAATTATATTTGGCCCGCGAGATAATGTCAGATGTCTGCTAGAGCTGGCCCGCCGGTATATAGCGCATGCACCGCTAATACTACACATCCCAGAATGCTCTGCGGGTGCGTTCTCTGTGACATCACGAGCCATCTCGAAGTGTTCAACCTGCAGCTTCAGGGGCGGGCCCGTGTCATTACAGACATGTACGCTGCGGTGAGGGCTCTTCAAACTAAATTGTGCCTGTGGGAGACTCGGATGCTGCAAGGAAACTCGGGCCATTTTCCGTGCCGCCAGACCATGAAAGAGCAGATCTCTACCTGTGTGTTGCCAAGTGCACAGTTCGTACGTACTCAGCGCCGAGTTTACCCGGCGATTTGCCGACTTTGAAGCCCAGAAATGTAGGTTTGGACTGCTTAGTAATCCATTTGCATTTGACGTGGAACGCGCATCAACCAACCTCCGAATGGAGCTGATTGAAGTCCGGTGTAGTGACACGCTCAAGTCAAAGTATGACTCTGTTTCCTCGTTTCATCCCAGACACAATTCCCCAACAACACCGTCCCCAAGCTGCTCAAACGCTCTCTATGTTCGGCAGCACAGATCTATGTGCGTCAGAGTAAATCAGAGTTTAGCAAACTGAGCTTTTCTTTATGCACTTTTGTCTTGCCTGACCTAGAATAGTTGAAATGTTGGGTTTTCATTGAGGGAAATTATTCTTTTATTTGGGTTGTTCTGTTGTTCTGTGAAAAAAAAGTTTCCATTGAAAATGAACTTGAAAGGTTACAGATAGAGAGAGGCATAATAATGATTTTCTTTTATTTATTTAGATGAAAATAAGAAACGAATGCCACTGATGTATCTCTTATTTGAAAATCTATTTCTCATGTGTTTATAATATTAAACTGTGCTTGTTCCAGACTTAATGTTTAAGCTAAACTTAAATATGTTTCCATATGAAAAAGTGAATCATTATTTATCTGGAGAGAAGGGAAAACATACACAATTGTAGTCCATTTTTCAAGAGATATGGAGTCTGGCCCACGACTGAGTCCCATTTTGGCCCACTGAGTATTTGAGTTTGACACCCCTGGTTTACACGATCTAAACCAGGATGTATTAGGATGTATGAGGAGAATTTGTGAACACTGACACCTGCTGGTGATAATGATAATGGTGCCATTTAACCACTTAGTACAGCGTGATTAAAAACCCCACTTAAATTGATAAAGAAATCCATGAATTTTAATGTGTAGTTACGCAAACCAGACAAAAAGTACATTTTGATGTATTTATACAGTATGAAGCTAAAATGTCTCGTTCACAGTGAATGCTGGTTGTAAAAGCTTTACAAAGGTTTGAAAAGTGAAATCTGCAGGTGATGCTGCAGATTTTCTGTGGTCAGACTTGTTTGTGCAGGGAAATGTAAGACACCATACCTCTGACATCCCTCAACAGTGGACAAATACGACAAAGCTAAAACGTGAAGACCGTTTCTCTTTGGTATTATGGTCATTGGTTTATATGCCTTGGTAAAGAAATTACAAATCTGACTCTGAGTGCCAAATCATAGCTGGCCCCAATGTGGTACTGGTATGAAATTGAACAATGTGTCAAGATCACATTGACAGGAAGTATACAAACACACAGTTCAGTAAATGATAGTAGTAAATTGAAATCTGTACATTTGTAGAAAGTTGTCATCCTGCTTTAATGAGGGGTTAGAATTGATGTAGTTTGAACCATAACACTCACATCTTATCTCAGCTGGATGCTGTTACTCAGAGTGTGTAAAATATGTGACGTGTAGTGTGACTACATGTTTACACTAATGATCAGAAGCATCACCTGATGAGAAGGGTGCAGTGTAGCAGGTCAAGACTTACCTCCTCCCATTCCTGTAGATTAAAACATTCACATGTCAACATGAAATATTCAAATCTCATATTTAAATGATCATATACTGGTAGTTATAGCATGAAATCAAATATGACATAACATGGAGATACTGTTGTAGACAAGGTGATGCTTTGCATGATATCACATTGTAAGGTTATAACAATGATTTATATTTGTATTTATTTATTCTGTTGTTTTTTTGTTTTGTTTTTGCATCAGTGGCTAAACTGACACAGTAAGATGAAACCGTGCATAGCTCATTCTTCTAAATTTAAAATGACAAATTGTTTGGCAAGATCGGCAGCTCCGTGTGAACGTGTCTGTGTGAGATATGCTGTGTCACTTTCGTTTTATAACTTGCAGGAAATGGAATCAGCTTCAAACCTTCAGTTTCACCAGAGTGCTCCGGTTGTTTTCAATTAACAAGCTCATTGTCTTTTATCTCACCGGGGATAGCTACAAAGTAAAAATTTCCTTTTTTTCATTCTTGTGTTACTCTTATGTCACAGTAAGAGTATAAACTGTAGCCTTTCCCTCTGCTCCCACCCTTTTTGCTAATATTTACACAATGAACATTATCAACATGTGACTTTGATTTGGACCTTTATCTCAGGCCTACAACTGACACATGATAAGATGCAGCTGTGAGAGACAAGAATCAGGTCCAGCAAGTGAGCCAACAACAGTCATCTTGTCCCTTGCATTGTCCTGTCAAGAAAAATAAATTCCACCCCTCCTTTCCCCCCCTACTCTCTTTGTCACCTGATACTTCCCTAATTATACCAAAGCATTCTGTGCTTCCTCACTTCCTCATTACCTGCAGCTCCTGAATGCCCTGGCAGCCACAAAAAAGTGTGTATATACTGTGAAGTATGTTCACAGGTGTTTGAACTTGAATCCTCCAGATGGCGCCATCATCCACAAATAGAGACAAACCCAATCTAAGATGAAGATGTTGAAAGATGTCATTAATCTTTCCGTGAAAGAGGATTGGACTAAGAACTGATGCTTGGTACCATTCTCAATTTCCACAATTCCTGAATTAACTCCACCAACCCACCCCTTGAATTGATCTATAATTGAGGAAGTCTTTGAATATCCTGAGCTCAAACTGCCACAGGATGAAAAGTATCTTACCACTGTTTGCTAAATAACTATTTCAAAGGAGCCCAAAGATGCCTCAAACATGTTACTTGGTGTAGCCAGAAAATGTCCTCCTGAATCCTACCAAGACATTGCAAGTAAGGAATCATGCAGAATCAAAATGAAAAATAAAGGCAAACTAAAATAATGTTTTTAATTTGGATTACATAAACAAAGACAAGTATCAAAGCTTAGCTAATGAAAGAAGTTGTGACAATTCTGTTGAAGGAAAAGCTTGTAGAAGGCCAGTGTATCTTCCGGAACTTTTCTCAACACTTAAAAATCTCAAAAAAGAATCAGATGTGTTCAGAGTATTTACAAAAAACAGCAAAGTCTCAGCAACAAACATGAGTTTAGTCCAGACTTGAATTGATTCAGAATACGGAATTAAATGATTGAACTTGACATGCAGGATATAATGTAACATTCTTTTTGCCACAACAATACAATAATAATAACACTACACAACACAACAATGGCACACCGGATTAGTAGTAGGAGTAGCAGGTCATTCATTTGGCAACATGTGCAATAATTATTAATTGTTATCATGCAACTGCAGCATTCAGTGGTTGTTAGCAGCATGTAGGTTTACAAGTCATTGAGGAAATCATCTCCATAGGTGAGTATGGAACTCAGCGCATCCAGGATCAGTGTATCCACATCTGCATTGACTCTGGTCTCTGAACTGTAGTTCTTCATGAGGAAGATGCAGTTCAGCTGTAACCCCAGCAGTTCACTGAATTCCTCAGCCTAAGTATAAAAAAACAGAATGTCAGGTGATGTGGTTGAGATTCACAAGGTCAAATAATGTAAAGGTTTTATTTTTGTGAGTGTGATTTTTGTTGTGAGGGAAATTGTGATGTTAGATGTGAGTGAGGTAGTAACTGCAGATAGGGCATTGTTGTTATGCAGCTTAGAGACAAGAACAACAGAACAAGGAGTGATAACTGCACATCCATGAGACCATATGACAAAGGAGATACCTGTTACTAAGGTATGTGTTGACCTGCCGAGCCTGCCATTACCAGCTGCACAATCACTATGATACCAGTCGTTCCTCAGATTGGCAGGCAGATCAACACATATCTACAGTAACTGGCTCAGTCACATCTAACAACACAGGTTCCCTCACATTGTACAATAACATTCAAATCTCATTTACAAATGTACCTTTTTCTTCAGGTCTTGCCTCTCATATGTTTTCCTTAAATCTTGGCTCTCCTTAGAACCGTCATCGTCAATTTTGGTAAGAATAGCCACTTGGGGAATCCCTGCAGATACAGAAAACTCCTCAGTCATTTCATCTGGTTTTATTTAAGGGTATGAAGTTCATACACCACAAGGTAACTCTGTTGAATGTAGCTAATAACAGTTGCTCTTACCCAGGTCCCTGGCTGCTAGTCTGACCTCCCTCATCTTCTGCACGACTTTATCGTTCATTATAGACAGTTTGTCGATGGGAATAACACAAACCAGAATATGAACCTTGTCGTCTATAGTGGGGTTCTTGTTGTAGAATGGGTCATCTTCTGACATTTCTGAACCATTTCTGAACTAGACAACAATGTAACACACAAATAAACAATGTTAGTTGCATTTGTACACTCTCTTTGCTCTCTATCTTTTAAGATTCAATCAAAATTGTGTTTATAGTTGAAAGAATATGATAATTGTACCTCATAACCATCTTTCACCCGTCCCCTCATGGCCAGTTTCAAGTCCCCCACACTGATTCCACTGTCAGCTTCTCCCTCAAGGCCCATGATGTCATTGAAGACAAAAGGGTAGAAGGTGCCTTGGCTTTCTGTGCGGATTTTGTGGGTTTTGTACTTTAACACATTTGGGAAACGTGAAGTAAGATCAGTATTCAGTAATAAGCCCATAACACTAAAGAAATGAATTCACACATATCATCAATCCAGATATTCTTACTTTCTTGGTGAAGCTTCGCCCAGACGTTGCATCTGTCATTGCTCCAACACTAATCTTGCCTTGTAGAGTACTGGTGACAGAGTTGATGAAACTGGATTTACCAGCACCAACCGGCCCATGAAGCAGAACTCGAAGGTGATTGGCATTGTTGTTAGAGGGGTGGTAGGCCTTCACACTGCATGCCTGCTCGGTGTTATCACTGTCCAAATAAACAAGAAGCAACTTAACTTAATTAAAATACATATTACTCTTGCGATCAACTGGTTTCCCATACAGTAGGCAGAACTTTTAAATTGTCATGAAGAATTTTCTTTTAAAGGAAATTCTATATAATCATAGAGAACCTGAATCAAACCTGATATGTTGACACTTTACACCAACTACTACATACAAAAGCTTTCAGTGAGTGAAACACTATGCTATTGTATTAAACACTTTTATTAGTGATTCTAAACTACATATCTCTCCTTTAACTGCACTAAAGGGGAGAGAGAGCTTTGGCATCTCTTCTCCTTTGGGAGTGGCCAAGCTTTTGCTTTCACTTTCTTCTTTGGTCCTCCCTATAACAAACAGCACACACAGCTCAACATGGCACAACAGTGACTTCTTTTGAGTACTCACCCCCAGGTTATGTCCCTCCATGACGTACACCGCTCTGATAACATGGGCACAAATTTGTCAAGAATAAAATAAACCAAAATGTGGCATTTTTAACAGTTTGAAAATATACATGATCTATCTATCTATCTATCTATCTATCTATCTATCTATCTATCTATCTATCTATCTATCTATCTATCTATCTATCTATCTATCTATCTATCCATCCATCTATCTTTCTATCTATCTATCTATCTATCTATCTATCTATCTATCTATCTATCTATCTATCTATCTATCTATCTATCTATCTCTCTTTTGAAATAACATAGGAAATGTCTGACTAACTTTATCAAAATCATGTAATTATGTATTATTTTGACAAGTATCAAGTTTGAACACTGTCCTTTAGTGTGTGAAATATCTTACCACTAGGAGGAGGTGGTTTAGGTGGGTCAGGTTTACGCCAGAATGGTATAATTCCTGCAAATTAAGGGATGAAGACAACACGTAAACATGTGCCACACTTTTACATGATTTTTAAGGTAAGGAACACATTGCCTAAAGACAACAATTTACTCAAAATCTAAATAGTGATTGTTGCATTTTACTGTCTTAATGGTTACACTGTTAATACTTATTTACACTGGATTCTGCCAGAGTTCACTGGTTCATAAAATGAACACTTTTATCAACTGCATATATGATGAGATGAACAGGAAAACAAATAGCAACAGCAGCAACAAAATAGAGTTCTCTGAGGTCCCTGAGGTCCCATTTTCGACAGCAAAGATTGATACAGAAAAACAAAGTCCAGTAGTTTAGATAGCACAGGTATAAGTTGGAGCAAACCCCAGAAAGAGAGAAAAGATCCATAAAGAGACAGCTCTGGAAAGCCAAATAATGTTAGAGAAGAGTACCCTTACCTCTGGTTGTGTGATCTTGTTTTCGGTCTGCAGGCTGCTAGTGAAGGCGGGGCTTTTATAGCTGATAAGATGCTTTCACTTTCATTCTGACTGGGCGATGCCTTAGTGAATTTCTCCTCCTCCCATCTGTTCTCTGCATTCTCTGCTGAAATCATCCTCAGAACTCCCAAACTTTCCAGGAAAGCAGACCCAGCACAGAAAACGAAACCAAATGTAAAAACCAACTAACAGATTCTGTACACAAGGACGTGGCGTGTTTGCCTGTGGCTGCTGGATAATGGCTCTGTGCCTGTTTTTGATTAAACGTGGTGGCAGGGAACAGCACAGTCCAGGGGAAAACCGCTGATCCAAGTGAAGACGTTCCATTTGGTTGAGCCATGAATCAGTTGCCAACTTTCACTTCTGCTTAAGATTGCAGATGTTTTTATCCAACAATAAGTGCACACATTGTTGTGTGCTTACAGCCATATAACACATAATGGAGCTACTTTTGAGTGCAAATTGATTATGTGTCTGTTGCAGCAAATTAGTGTTAAGTGGCCTTTGTCATATACATCACATTACGATCATTTGGCAGACACTTTTATCCAAAGCGACTTACACTACATTACCACCCTTCGCAGAGGGGGGAGCAATTGAGGGTTCGGTGCCTTGCTCAGGGGCGCCTCGGCGCCTCCGGTTCCCAAGCTGAAGCTCTTCCCACTGAGCCACTGCCTCCCTTAGGACCGAGAAGACATCACTCTTACAGCAATACCAGTGTTTATAAATGCAAATCACAATTCAGGTGAGTCCCGATCAATTGTTTATTTCATACAGCAGTGAGTCATATATTCTTGTGCAACACTGTACCCCTCATTAAGTAGACAGCTTATCAGTGTGTTCTGCTTTTAGACACAAGCGTGTATGCCCTTATGTGCTCAGGAGCAGAGTTACACAAGCAACCCAAAGTATTTTTTCCAAATACCTGAAATTAAGCCTTTTTTTTTCAAAATCACATATTGTTGAGGAAGTCTCCCCCAAAATCAATCATCTGCCTCAGTGCGCTCAGTATGAGTGTATCAATCTCATCATCTGGGTAGATTTCTGAATGGTAGTTCTTCACAGGAAAGATGCAGTTCAGTGGAATACCAACCAGGCAACTGAATGTCTCCATCTAAGTTTTAAAATAGGAATATTCATAAATGAGTCAGTTATCACCTTCCATCAATAACTGCAAAATAGTGACCAAAGTGTTTAGAAACTAAGTTAAATTTCAGCTGAAGTAACAAATGTGAACTCATGTAGGAAATCACTTAAAAACTTACTGTTTTCTTCAGGAATTTGCTCTTGTACACATTGTTGATGTTTGTTTCGGTCTCTTGGCAGGCTTGATCGATTTTGGTTAGAACAGCCATCTGGGGAATGTCTGCAGGTACAAAGCAGAAACCATTCAATCCTTTGAGCTCGTGATTTTTCATGGACTTAGAGAGATTTCAATGAACCCAACATGGAGCTTTGAATCGACACAGAGTAATGATGTCTGCTCTTACTCAAGTCACTGGCTGCTTCTCTGACCTCCTTCATCTTCTTTATAATGTCATCAGGGGTTATAGGTATTGTGTCAGCAGCAATGACACAAACTAGAACATGAACTTTGTCATTGAGAGTGGGCTCTCTGTTGTAACCTGGATCATTTTCTAACAACTTTGAGTGAGAGTTGAACTAGAAAACAAAGAAAAATGTATTAAAACGAGCTGCTGTATTTTAAGAAAAACAGATCACATATCCAGATTGAATTATTGAATAATGTCAGACGAATGAAAAAGGTTGCAGTAATTGTACCTTGTAACCTTCCTTCACATGTCCTTTCATGGCCAGTTTGATGTCTTCCACACTGACTCCCTTAGATTCAGCATTCTGAAGGCCCATGATGTCATTAAAGACAAAAGGGTAGATGGTTTGGTGGTTTTCCTTCTGGAATTTGTAAGTTGTGTACTGTAAACCAAAACAATTTGATTATTATGACAATTGTGATCCCATGATGTTGAAAAATACTGATGATCTTTTCTGCACAATGCTTGTAGTTACATTGATTCTTTGTTATTGTAAACTTATAATTTAATATTCACACAATTATTCATACTTTTTTGGTGAAGCAGTCACCATCTGTTGAATTAGCCAAAGCTCTCCCAGCCATTCTGCCTTGTAAAACAACGTCGACAGAGTTGATGAAACTGGACTTGCCAGAACCAGCTGGACCATGAAGCAGAACTCTGATATGTTGGGCCTCTGTGTTGTGAGGTTGGTAATTCTTCACATATTGCAGATTTTTCTCTTTGATGCTGTTCAACAAAGAAAAGAAAATCCATTTTCACACAATTATACAAACTGTGTAAACTTTCTGTGGTCAGTGCATCCATAAGCAAGAAATGAAGCCTCACCCAACAAAGATGGCACAGATAGTTAGTTTGTTTGTTAGTAGTAGTTTTAGTGTTGTGTCCCTGTGGCAGCACACAGTGAACACATTCTTACCCTGATGGTATTTTTCTCCATGGTTCTTCAAAAGCTGTAACAAAAATTGTATATATTGAAATAAAGTAGGAAATGTCTTAATGACATTACTTTATCAAAATCATGTAATAATGTATTATTTTGACAAGTATCAAGTTTGAACACTGTCCTTTAGTGTGTGAAATATCTTACTAGGAGAAGGTGGTTTAGGTGGGTCAGGTTTAGGTGGGTCAGGTGTAGACGCGCTTCCTCCCATTCCTGCAGATTAAGGGATGAAGACAACACGTAAACATGTGCCACACTTTTACATGATTTTTAAGGTAAGGAACACATTGCCTAAAGACAACAATTTACTCAAAATCTAAATAGTGATTGTTGCATTTTACTGTCTTAATGGTTACACTGTTAATACTTATTTACACTGGATTCTGCCAGAGTTCACTGGTTTATAAAATGAACACTTTTATCAACTGCATATATGATGAGATGAACAGGAAAACAAATAACAACAGCAGCAACAAAATAGAGTTCTCTGAGGTCCCTGAGGTCCCATTTTCGACAGCAAAGATTGATACAGAAAAACAAAGTCCAGTAGTTTAGATAGCACAGGTATAAGTTGCAGCAAACCCCAGAAAGAGAGTAAAGATCCATAAAGAGACAGCTGGAAAGCCAAATAATGTTAGAGAAGAGTAAAAAGAGGGATGAAAGAATGCACAAAGAGTTTCCTATTAACGGTTATGATTCAAAAACAAGAGTAATCAAATAAGAATAATATCCAGACCATCTATTTGAACACACAGTACATGTGTGCTAAATGTTATTATTTTAGAGTAGGAGAATTGTAACACCTAAAGTCAATTGAAAAAAAGTACAGTGACAAGACTATAATATTCTTATCAGTCTTTCATCAAAATGCTCTAACTACCTTCTCTGCAGTGGTCTCCAAACAATGTGATGTGTGTGTAGGCTTCTTTTATAAAAACAATTTTTTTCTTCGTTCAAGTATTGTTGTTTAAAGTATTTCATTGTTCACTTTTGCATATATCCAAATATAGCTTATCGGTTCACAATAATATAAGGCTGCACCTAATGATTCTTTTTTTAACGATTAAACTGCAGATTATTTTTTTGATTAGTCGATTAGTCTATAGATTATATTTATTGAGCAATATAGCAACTATTTTCCCCAAAATCAATATCAAACGTATCTCATTAATATTTCAATATTTTCTTCGATCATCTTCTCTTGAAAACAAAGACATGTTATAAAGATTTTGCGAAAATCATCATCAAATCAAAATCAAAATCATGTAATTATGTATTATTTTGTATCAAGTATCAAGTTTTAACAATGTCCTTTAGTGTGTGAAATATCTTACCAAAAGGTGGGTAGGGTTCAGGTCGGCTAAGTGTAGACTCGCTTCCTCCTATTACTGCAAATTAAGCGATGAAGACAACACGTAAACATGTGCCACACTTTTACATGATTTTTAAGGTAAGGAACACATTGCCTAAAGACAACAATTTACTCAAAATCGAAATAATGATTGTTGCATTTTACTGTCTTAATGGTTACACTGTTAATACTTATTTACACTGGATTCTGCCAGAGTTCACTGGTTAATAAAATGAACACTTTTATCAACTGCATATAAATTATGATGAGATGAACATGAAAACAAATAACAACAGCAGGACTCGCGGACTCAACAAAAGTCCGCGACCAGCAGATCGCTCCGAGCAGATCACAGACAGCAGACATCAAAATGGCCCGCGACAGGAAACAGGTGCCCCACCCATGATTTATGTGAACAAACAGTACATGTGTGCTAAATGTTATTATTTCAGAGTAGGAGAATTGTAACACCTAAAGTGAATTGACAAATAGTGCAGTAACAAGACTATAATATTCTTATCAGTCTTTCATCAAAATGATCTAACTACCTTCTCTGCAGTCTCCAAAGAATGTGATGTGTGTGTAGGCTTCTTTTTACAAAAAAAAATTTCCTCCACCCATGTGACTTACAGGAAGTTGATCATCACTTTCAGTTTCAGATTGAGTCACACATCCTGTGCGTTCACACCCTTAACTGATCTTGAAATACACAAGATCATGTAACTGTGACTGTAAACAAACACAGGCGTCTGGGTTCAAAGCTAGATGGTAGTTGGTAAGTGTGTGTGTGTGTGTGTGTGTGTGTGTGTGTGTGTGTGTGTGTGTGTGTGTGTGTGCGTGTGTGTGTGTGAGAGAGATATTCTTTGAATGGGTCATTTATATGTTGTGTATATGTACATTTCTTGCCCTCTGAAGGTTAGGAGGTAAAGTCTTTGTGGGTTCTCTTTAACCTGGGAGGTTCTATGTCAGGTCCAGGTGATGGGGGTCCCCAGGGATTTAAAGTCTTTCACCTGATCCACTTTAGATCCATTGATGAGGACAGAACTGTGCTCTTGCCACCTGCTTCCTGCAGTCACTGATCAGCTCATAGTCTTACTTTGTTATAGAGACCAGGTGAAGACCAGCAAGTCAGACCTTACAAGAATAGATTGATATTTCCTTTCACTCTAAAAACTAAACTCGTTTAAAATCTGTCTCTAAAGCTCTAAATCAGGGGTGTCAAACTCAGGCCCGCGGGCCAAATCTGGCCCGCAGTGTAATTATATTTGGCCCGCGAGATAATGTCAGATGTCTGCTAGAGCTGGCCCGCCGGTATATAGCGCATGCACCGCTAATACTACACATCCCAGAATGCTCTGCGGGTGCGTTCTCTGTGACATCACGAGCCATCATCAGAGTTTAGCAAACTGAGCTTTTCTTTATGCACTTTTGTCTTGCCTGACCTAGAATAGTTGAAATGTTGGATTAATGAACTGAATTAATCACATTTTATATAATTTCTACGCAAATTCTTAAATGATTGAACTGGACATGCAGGATATAATGTAACATTCTTTTTGCCACAACAATACAATAATAATAACACTACACAACGCAACAATGGCACACCGGATTAGTAGTAGGAGTAGCAGGTAATACATTAGGCAACATGTGCAATAATTATTAATTGTTATCATGCAACTGCAGCATTCAGTGGTTGTTAGCAGCATGTAGGTTTACAAGTCATTGAGGAAATCATCTCCATAGGTGAGTATGGAACTCAGAACATCCAGGATCAGTGTATCCACATCTGCATTGACTCTGGTCTCTGAACTGTAGTTCTTCACGAGAAAGATGCAGTTCAGCTGTAACCCCAGCAGTTGACTGAATTGCTCAGCCTAAGTATAAAAAAACAGAATGTCAGGTGATGTGGTTGAGATTCACAAGGTCAAATAATGTAAAGGTTTTATTTTTGTGAGTGTGATTTTTGTTGTGAGGGAAATTGTGATGTTAGATGTGAGTGAGGTAGTAACTGCAGATAGGGCATTGTTGTTATGCAGCTTAGAGACAAGAACAACAGAACAAGGACTGATAACTGCACATCCATGAGACCATATGACAAAGGAGATACCTGTTACTAAGGTATGTGTTGACCTGCCGAGCCTGCCATTACCAGCTGCACAATCATTATGATACCAGTCGTTCCTCAGATTGGCAGGCAGATCAACACATATCTACAGTAACTGGCTCAGTCACATCTAACAACACAGGTCCCTCACATTGTACAATAACATTCAAATCTCATTTACAAATGTACCTTTTCCTTCAGGTCTTGCCTCTCATATGTTTTCCTTAAATCTTGGCTGTCCTTAGAACCGTCATCGTCAATTTTGGTAAGAATAGCCACTTGGGGAATCCCTGCAGATACAGAAAACTCCTCAGTCATTTCATCTGGTTTTATTTAAGGGTATGAAGTTCATACACCACAAGGTAACTCTGTTGAATGTAGCTAATAACATTTGCTCTTACCCAGGTCCCTGGCTGCTAGTCTGACCTCCCTCATCTTCTGCACGACTTTATCGTTCATTAGAGACAGTGTGTCGATGGGAATAACACAAACCAGAATATGAGCTTTGTCGTCTATAGTGGGGTTCTTGTTGTAGAATGGGTCATCTTCTGACATTTCTGAACCATTTCTGAACTAGACAACAATGTAACACACAAATAAACAATGTAAGTTGCATTTGTACACTCTCTTTGCTCTCTATCTTTTAAGATTCAATCAAAATTGTGTTTATAGTTGAAAGAATATGATAATTGTACCTCATAACCATCTTTCACATGTCCCCACATGGCCAGTTTCAAGTCCCCCACACTGATTCCACTGTTACCTTCTCCCTCAAGGCCCATGAAGTCATTGAAGACAAAAGGGTAGAAGGTTCCTTGGCTTTGTGTGCGGATTTTGTGGGTTTTGTACTTTAACACATGTGGGAAACGTGAAGTAAGATCAGTATTCAGTAATAAGCCCATAACACTAAAGAAATGAATTCACACATATCATCAATCCAGATATTCTTACTTTCTTGGTGAAGCTTTGCCCAGACATTGCATCTGTCATTGCTACAACACTAATCTTGCCTTGTAGAGTACTGGTGACAGAGTTGATGAAACTGGATTTACCAGCACCAACCGGCCCATGAAGCAGAACTCGAAGGTGATTGGCATTTTTGTTAGAGGGGTGGTAGGCCTTCACACTGCATGCCTGCTCGGTGTTATCACTGTCCAAATAAACAAGAAGCAACTTAACTTAATTAAAATACATATTACTCTTGCGATCAACTGGTTTCCCATACAGGAGGCAGAACTTTTAAATTGTCATGAAGAATGTTCTTTTAAAGGAAATTCTATACAATCATAGAGAACCTGAATCAAACCTGATATGTTGACACTTTACACCAACTACTACATACAAAAGCTTTCAGTGAGTGAAACACTATGCTATTGTATTAAACACCTTTATTAGTGATTCTAAACCACATATCTCTCCTGTAACTGCACTAAAGGGGAGAGAGAGCTTTGGCATCTCTTCTCCTTTGGGAGTGGCCAAGCTTTTGCTTTCACTTTCTTCTTTGGTCCTCCCTATAACAAACAGCACACACAGCTCAACATGGCACAACAGTGACTTCTTTTGAGTACTCACCCCCAGGTTATGTCCCTCCATGACGTACACCACTCTGATAACATGGGTACAAATTTGTCAAGAATAAAATAAACCAAAATGTGGCATTTTTAACAGTTTGAAAATATCTATCTATCTATCTATCTATCTATCTATCATCTATCTATCTATCTATCTATCTATCTATCTATCTATCTATCTATCTATCTATCTATCTATCTATCTATCTATCTATCTATCTATCATCTATCTATCTATCTATCTATCTATCTATCATCTATCTATCTATCTATCTATCTATCTATCTATCTATCTATCTATCTATCTATCTATCTATCTATCTATCTATCTATCTATCATCTATCTATCTATCTATCTATCTATCTATCTATCTATCTATCTATCTATCTATCTATCTATCTATCTATCTATCATCTATCTATCTATCTATCTATCTATCTATCATCTATCTATCTATCTATCTATCTATCTATCTATCATCTATCTATCTATCTATCTATCTATCTATCTATCTATCTATCTATCTATCTATCTATCTATCTATCTATCTATCATCTATCTATCTATCTATTTATCTATCTATCTATCTATCTATCTATTTATCTATCTATCTATCTATCTATCTATCTATCTATCTATCTATCTATCTATCTATCTATCTATCTATCTATCTATCATCTATCTATCTATCTATCTATCTATCTATCTATCTATCTATCTATCTATCTATCTATCTATCTATTTATCTATCTATCTATCTATCTATCTATCTATCTATCTATCTATCTATTTATCTATCTATCTATCTATCTATCTATCTATCTATCTATTGAAATAACATAGGAAATGTCTGACTAACTTTATCAAAATCATGTAATTATGTATTATTTTGACAAGTATCAAGTTTGAACACTGTCCTTTAGTGTGTGAAATATCTTACCACTAGGAGGAGGTGGTTTAGGTGGGTCAGGTTTAGGTGGGTCAGGTTTAGGTAGGTCAGGTTTAGGTGGGTCAGGTTTACGCCAGAATGGTATAATTCCTGCAAATTAAGGGATGAAGACAACACGTAAACATGTGCCACACTTTTACATGATTTTTAAGGTAAGGAACACATTGCCTAAAGACAACAATTTACTCAAAATCGAAATAGTGATTGTTGCATTTTACTGTCTTAATGGTTACACTGTTAATACTTATTTACACTGGATTCTGCCAGTAAAATCCAGTTCTGGTTAATAAAATGAACACTTTTATCAACTGTATATAAATTATGATGAGATGAACAGGAAAACATAACAACAACAGCTCGTCGCGGACTCAACAAAAGTCGGTGACCAGCAGATCACTCCGAGCAGATCACAGACAGCAGACATCAAAATGGCCCGCGACAGAAAACAGGTGCCCCACCCAACAGTACATGTGTGCTAAATGCTATTATTTTAGAGTAGGAGAATTGTTACACCTAAAGTAAATTGACAGAAAGTACAGTAACAAGACTATAATATTCTTATCAGTCTTTCATCAAAATGATCTAACTACCTTCTCTGCAGTGGTCTCCAAAGAATGTGATTCTTTTGTCACATACAGGAAGTTTTGAACTTTAGTTTCAAATTTCGTCACACATCCTGTGTGTTCACATCTTGAATTGATCCTGAAATACACAATATCATGTCACTGTGACAAACACAGGCATCTGGGTTTAAAGCTAGATGGTGGTTGGTAAGTGTGTGTGTGTGTGTGTGTGTGTGTGTGTGTGTGTGTGTGTGTGTGTGTGTGTGTGTGTGTGTGTGTGTGTGTGTGTTTGCGTGTGTGTGTGTGTGTGTGTGTGTGTGTGTGTGTGTGTGTGTGTGTGTGTGTGTGTGTGTGAGAGAGAGAGAGAGATATTCTTTGAATGGGTCATTTATATGTTGTGTATATGTACATTTCTTGCCCTCTGAAGGTTAGGAGGTAAAGTCTTTGTGGGTTCTCTTTAACCTGGGAGGTTCTATGTCAGGTCCAGGTGATGGGGGTCCCTAGGGATTTAAAGTCTTTCACCTGATCCACTTTAGATCCATTGATGAGGACAGAACTGTGCTCTTGCCACCTGCTTCCTGCAGTCACTGATCAGCTCATAGTCTTACTTTGTTATAGAGACCAGGTGAAGACCAGCAAGTCAGACCTTACAAGAATAGATTGATATTTCCTTTCACTCTAAAAACTAAACTCGTTTAAAATCTGTCTCTAAAGCTCTAAATCAGGGGTGTCAAATCTGGCCCGCAGTGTAATTATATTTGGCCCGCGAGATAATGTCAGATGGGGAGGCAGTAGTCGAGTGGGTAGAGCTTCCGCTTAAGAACCGGAGGGTTGCCGGTTCGAGTCCCTGCCGAGGTGCCCCTGAGCAAGGCACCGAACCCTCAATTGCTCCCCCCTCTGCGAAGGGTGGTAATATAATGTAATGTAAGTCGCTTTGGATAAAAGCGTCTGCCAAATGATCGTAATGTAATGTAATGTAATGTCTGCTAGAGCTGGCCCGCCGGTATATAGCGCATGCACCGCTAATACTACACATCCCAGAATGCTCTGCGGGTGCGTTCTCTGTGACATCACGAGCCATCTCGAAGTGTTCAACCTGCAGCTTCAGGGGCGGGCCCGTGTCATTACAGACATGTACGCTGCGGTGAGGGCTCTTCAAACTAAATTGTGCCTGTGGGAGACTCGGATGCTGCAAGGAAACTCGGGCCATTTTCCGTGCCGCCAGACCATGAAAGAGCAGATCTCTACCTGTGTGTTGCCAAGTGCACAGTTCGTACGTACTCAGCGCCGAGTTTACCCGGCGATTTGCCGACTTTGAAGCCCAGAAATGTAGGTTTGGACTGCTCAGTAATCCATTTGCATTTGACGTGGAACGCGCATCAACCAACCTCCGAATGGAGCTGATTGAAGTCCGGTGTAGTGACACGCTCAAGTCAAAGTATGACTCTGTTTCCTCGTTTCATCCCAGACACAATTCCCCAACAACTCCGTCCCCAAGCTGCTCAAACGCTCTCTATGTTCGGCAGCACAGATCTATGTGCGTCAGAGTAAATCAGAGTTTAGCAAACTGAGCTTTTCTTTATGCACTTTTGTCTTGCCTGACCTAGAATAGTTGAAATGTTGGATTTTCATTGAGGGAAATTATTCTTTTATTTGGGTTGTTCTGTTGTTCTGTGAAAAAAAAGTTTCCATTGAAAATGAACTTGAAAGGTTACAGATAGAGAGAGGCATAATAATGATTTTCTTTTATTTATTTAGATGAAAATACGAAACGAATGCCACTGATGTATCTCTTATTTGAAAATCTATTTCTCATGTGTTTATAATATTAAACTGTGCTTGTTCCAGACTTAATGTTTAAGCTAAACTTAAATATGTTTCCATATGAAAAAGTGAATCATTATTTATCTGGAGAGAAGGGAAAACATACACAATTGTAGTCCATTTTTCAAGAGATATGGAGTCTGGCCCACGACTGAGTCCCATTTTGGCCCACTGAGTATTTGAGTTTGACACCCCTGGTTTACACGATCTAAACCAGGATGTATTAGGATGTATGAGGAGAATTTGTGAACACTGACACCTGCTGGTGATAATGATAATGGTGCCATTTAACCACTTAGTACAGCGTGATTAAAAACCCCACTTAAATTGATAAAGAAATCCATGAATTTTAATGTGTAGTTACGCAAACCAGACAAAAAGTACATTTTGATGTATTTATACAGTATGAAGCTAAAATGTCTCGTTCACAGTGAATGCTGGTTGTAAAAGCTTTACAAAGGTTTGAAAAGTGAAATCTGCAGGTGATGCTGCAGATTTTCTGTGGTCAGACTTGTTTGTGCAGGGAAATGTAAGACACCATACCTCTGACATCCCTCAACAGTGGACAAATACGACAAAGCTGAAACCTGAAGACCGTTTCTCTTTGGTATTGTGGTCATTGGTTTATATGCCTTGGTAAAGAAATTACAAATCTGACTCTGAGTGCCAAATCATAGCTGGCCCCAATGTGGTACTCGTAAGAAATTGAACAATGTGTCAAGATCACATTGACAGGAAGTATACAAACACACAGTTCAGTAAATGATAGTAGTAAATTGAAATCTGTACATTTGTAGAAAGTTGTCATCCTGCTTTAATGAGGGGTTAGAATTGATGTAGTTTGAACCATAACAATCACATCTTATCTCAGCTGGATGCTGTTACTCAGAGTGTGTAAAATATGTGACGTGTAGTGTGACTACATGTTTACACTAATGATCAGAAGCATCACCTGATGAGAAGGGTGCAGTGTAGCAGGTCAAGACTTACCTCCTCCCATTCCTGTAGATTAAAACATTCACATGTCAACATGAAATATTCAAATCTCATATTTAAATGATCATATACTGGTAGTTATAGCATGAAATCAAATATGACATAACATGGAGATACTGTTGTAGACAAGGTGATGCTTTGCATGATATCACATTGTAAGGTTATAACAATGATTTATATTTGTATTTATTTATTCTGTTGTTTTTTTGTTTTGTTTTTGCATCAGTGGCTAAACTGACACAGTAAGATGAAACCGTGCATAGCTCATTCTTCTAAATTTAAAATGACAAATTGTTTGGCAAGATCTGCAGCTCTGTGTGAACGTGTCTGTGTGAGATATGCTGTGTCACTTTCGTTTTATAACTTGCAGGAAATGGAATCAGCTTCAAACCTTCAGTTTCACCAGAGTGCTCCGGTTGTTTTCAATTAACAAGCTCATTGTCTCCATCTCACTGGGTATAGCTATAAAGTAAAAGTTTCCTTTTTTCATTCTTGTGTTACTCTTATGTCACAGTAAGAGTATAAACTGTAGCCTTTCCCTCTGCTCCCACCCTTTTTGCTAATATTTACACAATGAACATTATCAACATGTGACTTTGATTTGGACCTTTATCTCAGTCTTGGCAAGACATAAATAAGCACACACACCAGCTTTTGGTCCCCTCATCTGTGGCTTTGCATGCAAACAGCATATGTATGATAAAGCTTCAGTTATATTCTGACTCCAATAAGGCAATTTACTGACTAATAGATAATTGGCCTACAACTGACACATGATAAGATGCAGCTCTGAGAGACAAGAATCAGGTCCAGCAAGTGAGCCAACAACAGTCATCTTGTCCCTTGCATTGTCCTGTCAAGAAAAATAAATTCCACCCCTCCTTTCCCCCCCTACTCTCTTTGTCACCTGATACTTCCCTAATTACATTACATTACGATCATTTGGCAGACGCTTTTATCCAAAGCGACTTACATTACATTACATTACCACCCTTCGCAGAGGGGGGAGCAATTGAGGGTTCGGTGCCTTGCTCAGGGGCACCTCGGCAGGGGCTCAAACCGGCTACCCTCCGGTTCCCAAGCGGAAGCACTACCCACTGAGCCACTGCCTCCCCTAATTATACCAAAGCATTCTGTGCTTCCTCACTTCCTCATTACCTGCAGCTCCTGAATGCCCTGGCAGCCACAAAAAAGTGTGTATATACTGTGAAGTATGTTCAGAGTTGTTTGAACTTGAATCCTCCAGATGGCGCCATCATCCACAAATAGAGACAAACCAAATCTAAGATGAAGATGTTGAAAGATGTCATTAATCTTTCCGTGAAAGAGGATTGGACTAAGAACCAATGCTTGGATACCATTCTCAATTTCCACCATTCCTGAATTAACTCCACCAACCCACCCCTTGAATTGATCTATAATTGAGGAAGTCTTTGAATATCCTGAGCTCAAACTGCCACAGGATGAAAAGTATCTTACCACTGTTTGCTAAATAACTATTTCAAAGGAGCCCAAAGATGCCTCAAACATGTTACTTGGTGTAGCCAGAAAATGTCCTCCTGAATCCTACCAAGACATTGCAAGTAAGGAATCATGCAGAATCAAAATGAAAAATAAAGGCAAACTAAAATAATGTTTTTAATTTGGATTACATAAACAAAGACAAGTATCAAAGCTTAGCTAATGAAAGAAGTTGTGACAATTCTGTTGAAGGAAAAGCTTGTAGAAGGCCAGTGTATCTTCTGGAACTTTTCTCAACATTTAAAAATCCCAAAAAGATGTGTTCAGAGTACTTAGAAAAAAACGGCAAAGTCTCAGCAACAAACATGAGTTTAGTCCAGCCTTGAATTGATTCAGAATACGGTTTGAATCACTGTTGTGTTGACACACTTGGTGTTTAGGATGAATAATTAATCACATTTTATATCATTTCTACTCAATAATAATAACACTACACGACACAACAACGGCACACCCGATTAGTAATAGGAGTAGCAGGTCATTCATTCGGCAACATGTGCAATAATTATTAATTGTTATCATGCAACTGCAGCATTCAGTGGTTGTTAGCAGCATGTAGGTTTGAGTAGGTTTAAGTCATTGAGGAAATCATCTCCATAGGTGAGTATGGAACTCAGAACATCCAGGATCAGTGTATCCACATCTGCATTGACTTTGGTCTCTGAACTGTAGTTCTTCACGAGAAAGATGCAGTTCAGCTGTAACCCCAGCAGTTGACTGAATTGCTCAGCCTAAGTATAAAAAAACAGAATGTCAGGTGATGTGGTTGAGATTCACAAGGTCAAATAACGTAAAGGTTTTATTTTTGTGAGTGTGATTTTTGTTGTGAGGGAAATTGTGATGTTAGATGTGAGTGAGGTAGTAACTGCAGATAGGGCATTGTTGTTATGCAGCTTAGAGACAAGAACAACAGAACAAGGAGTGATAACTGCACATCCATGAGACCATATGACAAAGGAGATACCTGTTACTAAGGTATGTGTTGACCTGCCGAGCCTGCCATTACCAGCTGCACAATCATTATGATACCAGTCGTTCCTCAGATTGGCAGGCAGATCAACACATATCTACAGTAACTGGCTCAGTCACATCTAACAACACAGGTCCCTCACATTGTACAATAACATTCAAATCTCATTTACAAATGTACCTTTCCCTTCAGGTATTGCCTCTCATATGTTTTCCTTAAATCTTGGCTGTCCTTAGAACCGCCATTGTCAATTTTGGTAAGAATAGCCACTTGGGGAATCCCTGCAGATACAGAAAACTCCTCAGTCATTTCATCTGGTTTTATTTAAGGTTATAGAGTCTATACACCACAAGGTAACTCTGTTGAATGTAGCTAATAACATTTGCTCTTACCCAGGTCCCTGGCTGCTAGTCTGACCTCCCTCATCTTCTGCACGACTTTATCCTTCATTAGAGACAGTGTGTCGATGGGAATAACACAAACCAGAATATGAACTTTGTCGTCTATAGTGGGGTCCTTGTTGTAGAATGGGTCATCTTCTGACATTTCTGAACCATTCCTGAACTAGACAACAATGTAACACACAAATAAACAATGTTAGTTGCATTTGTACACTCTCTTTGCTCTCTATCTTTTAAGATTCATAATTGTACCTCATAACCATCTTTCACCCGTCCCCTCATGGCCAGTTTCAAGTCCCCCACACTGATTTCACTGTTAGCTCCTTCCCCAAGGCCCATGATGTCATTGACGACAAAAGGGTAGAAGGTGCCTTGGCTTTGTGTGCGGAATTTGTGGGTTTTGTACTTTAACACATGTGGGAAACGTGAAGTAAGATCAGTATTCAGTAATAAGCACATAACACTAAAGAAATGAATTCACACATATCATCAATCCAGATATTCTTACTTTCTTGGTGCAGATTCCCCCAATCATTCCATCTGTCATTGCTCCAACACTAATCTTGCCTTGTAGAGTACTGGTGACAGAGTTGATGAAACTGGATTTACCAGCACCAATCGGCCCATGAAGCAGAACTCGAAGGTGATTGGCATTTTTGTTAGAGGGGTGGTAGGCCTTCACACTGCATGCCTGCTCGGTGTTATCACTGTCCAAATAAACAAGAAGCAACTTAACTTAATTAAAATACATATTACTCTTGCGATCAACTGGTTTCCCATACAGTAGGCAGAACTTTTAAATTGTCATGAAGAATTTTCTTTTAAAGGAAATTCTATATAATCATAGAGAACCTGAATCAAACCTGATATGTTGACACTTTACACCAACTACTACATACAAAAGCTTTCAGTGAGTGAAACACTATGCTATTGTATTAAACACCTTTATTTGTGATTCTAAACCACATATCTCTCCTGTAACTGCACTAAAGGGGAGAGAGAGCTTTGGCATCTCTTCTCCTTTGGGAGTGGCCAAGCTTTTGCTTTCACTTTCTTCTTTGGTCCTCCCTATAACAAACAGCACACACAGCTCAACATGGCACAACAGTGACTTCTTTTGAGTACTCACCCCCAGGTTATGTCCCTCCATGACGTACACCACTCTGATAACATGGGCACAAATTTGTCAAGAATAAAATAAACCAAAATGTGGCATTTTTAACAGTTTGAGAATGTACATGATCTATCTATCTATCTATCTATCTATCTATCTATCTATCTATCTATCTATCTATCTATCTATCTATCTATCTATCTTTCTATCTATCTATCTATCTATCTATTGAAATAACATAGGAAATGTCTGACTAACTATATCAAAATCATGTAATTATGTATTATTTTGACAAGTATCAAGTTTGAACACTGTCCTTTAGTGTGTGAAATATCTTACCGCTAGGAGGAGGTGGTTTAGGTGGGTCAGGTTTAGACTCGCTTCCTTCCATTAATGCAAATGAAGAGATAAAGACAACACGTAAACATGTGCCACACTTTTACATGATATTTAAGGTAAGGAACACATTGCCTAAAGACAACAATTTACTCAAAATCTAAATAGTGATTGTTGCATTTTACTGTCTTAATGGTTACACTGTTAATACTTATTTACACTGGATTCTGCCAGTAAAATCCAGTTCTGGTTAATAAAATGAACACTTTTATCAACTGTATATAAATTATGATGAGATGAACAGGAAAACATAACAACAACAGCTCGTCGCGGACTCAACAAAAGTCGGTGACCAGCAGATCACTCCGAGCAGATCACAGACAGCAGACATCAAAATGGCCCGCGACAGAAAACAGGTGCCCCACCCAACAGTACATGTGTGCTAAATGTTATTATTTTAGAGTAGGAGAATTGTTACACCTAAAGTAAATTGACAGAAAGTACAGTAACAAGACTATAATATTCTTATCAGTCTTTCATCAAAATGATCTAACTACCTTCTCTGCAGTGGTCTCCAAAGAATGTGATTCTTTTGTCACATACAGGAAGTTTTGAACTTTAGTTTCAAATTTCGTCACACATCCTGTGTGTTCACATCTTGAATTGATCCTGAAATACACAATATCATGTCACTGTGACAAACACAGGCATCTGGGTTTAAAGCTAGATGGTGGTTGGTAAGTGTGTGTGTGTGTGTGTGTGTGTGTGTGTGTGTGTGTGTGTGTGTGTGTGTGTGTGTGTGTGTGTGTGTGTTTGCGTGTGTGTGTGTGTGTGTGTGTGTGTGTGTGTGTGTGTGTGTGTGTGTGTGTGTGTGTGTGTGTGTGTGAGAGAGAGAGAGAGATATTCTTTGAATGGGTCATTTATATGTTGTGTATATGTACATTTCTTGCCCTCTGAAGGTTAGGAGGTAAAGTCTTTGTGGGTTCTCTTTAACCTGGGAGGTTCTATGTCAGGTCCAGGTGATGGGGGTCCCTAGGGATTTAAAGTCTTTCACCTGATCCACTTTAGATCCATTGATGAGGACAGAACTGTGCTCTTGCCACCTGCTTCCTGCAGTCACTGATCAGCTCATAGTCTTACTTTGTTATAGAGACCAGGTGAAGACCAGCAAGTCAGACCTTACAAGAATAGATTGATATTTCCTTTCACTCTAAAAACTAAACTCGTTTAAAATCTGTCTCTAAAGCTCTAAATCAGGGGTGTCAAATCTGGCCCGCAGTGTAATTATATTTGGCCCGCGAGATAATGTCAGATGTCTGCTAGAGCTGGCCCGCCGGTATATAGCGCATGCACCGCTAATACTACACATCCCAGAATGCTCTGCGGGTGCGTTCTCTGTGACATCACGAGCCATCTCGAAGTGTTCAACCTGCAGCTTCAGGGGCGGGCCCGTGTCATTACAGACATGTACGCTGCGGTGAGGGCTCTTCAAACTAAATTGTGCCTGTGGGAGACTCGGATGCTGCAAGGAAACTCGGGCCATTTTCCGTGCCGCCAGACCATGAAAGAGCAGATCTCTACCTGTGTGTTGCCAAGTGCACAGTTCGTACGTACTCAGCGCCGAGTTTACCCGGCGATTTGCCGACTTTGAAGCCCAGAAATGTAGGTTTGGACTGCTCAGTAATCCATTTGCATTTGACGTGGAACGCGCATCAACCAACCTCCGAATGGAGCTGATTGAAGTCCGGTGTAGTGACACGCTCAAGTCAAAGTATGACTCTGTTTCCTCGTTTCATCCCAGACACAATTCCCCAACAACTCCGTCCCCAAGCTGCTCAAACGCTCTCTATGTTCGGCAGCACAGATCTATGTGCGTCAGAGTAAATCAGAGTTTAGCAAACTGAGCTTTTCTTTATGCACTTTTGTCTTGCCTGACCTAGAATAGTTGAAATGTTGGGTTTTCATTGAGGGAAATTATTCTTTTATTTGGGTTGTTCTGTTGTTCTGTGAAAAAAAAGTTTCCATTGAAAATGAACTTGAAAGGTTACAGATAGAGAGAGGCATAATAATGATTTTCTTTTATTTATTTAGATGAAAATAAGAAACGAATGCCACTGATGTATCTCTTATTTGGAAATCTATTTCTCATGTGTTTATAATATTAAACTGTGCTTGTTCCAGACTTAATGTTTAAGCTAAACTTAAATATGTTTCCATATGAAAAAGTGAATCATTATTTATCTGGAGAGAAGGGAAAACATACACAATTGTAGTCCATTTTTCAAGAGATATGGAGTCTGGCCCACGACTGAGTCCCATTTTGGCCCACTGAGTATTTGAGTTTGACACCCCTGGTTTACACGATCTAAACCAGGATGTATTAGGATGTATGAGGAGAATTTGTGAACACTGACACCTGCTGGTGATAATGATAATGGTGCTATTTAACCACTTAGTACAGCGTGATTAAAACCCCCACTTAAATTGATAAAGAAATCCATAAATTGTAATGTGTAGTTACGCAAACCAGACAAAAAGTACATTTTGATGTATTTATACAATATGAAGCTAAAATGTCTCATTCACAGTGACTTACCTCCTCCCATTCCTGTACATTAAAACATTCACATGTCAACATGAAATATTCAAATCTCATATTTAAATGATCATATACTGGTAGTTATAGCATGAAATCAAATATGACATAACATGGAGATACTGTTGTAGACAAGGTAATTCTTTGCATGATATCACATTGTAAGGTTATAACAATGATTTATATTTGTATTTATTTATTCTGTTGTTTTTTTGTTTTGTTTTTGCATCAGTGGTAAAACTGACACAGTAAGATGAAACCGTGCATAGCTCATTCTTCTAAATTTAAAATGACAAATTGTTTGGCAAGATCTGCACACAGTTTATCATGTCATTCAACCAAATTAACAAAAATATGACCCAAGAGTGTTAAAGTTGATGGGCAACAGCAATTTTTCCATTTCAATACTTTGATGAAATGGAAAATTGAAAGAGGTCCATCCTAATACACATTACATAGAATGAGTCGTTCATAAAGACATATACAGTCTCAATGTCTGTCAAAGTTGGATGCACATCAAACCAAACCAAATACAATTCTTAAAGATTATCACTCTCAGAGTTTCTCTGAGGTACTGCAGATGTTTTCCAAAGAAGGACCTTGAACCTCAAGTTACAACATTACAATTTCTCAAAGATAATCCCTGTTAAATAGAGAACAAACTGTACAACACTTACACCTAGTGTAAGTGTTACAACTGCTACAACTATTGCTACAACTACAACTATTATTGGCAAATCTACGGACAATCGTGAAACTTTACCTTGCTGTTTTAAAGTGCAGCTCCGTGTGAACGTGTCTTGTGTGAGATATGCTGTGTCACTTTCGTTTTATGACTTACAGGAAATGGAATCAGCTTCAAACTTTCAGTTTCACCAGAGTGCTCCGGTTGTTTTCAGTTAACAAGCTCATTGTCTCTACCACGCTGTTGATTGGTGCACAGATTGTGCAGGATATAGCTTTAATGTAAAAGTTTTCTTTTTTCATTCTTGTGTTACTCTTATGTCACAGTAAGAGTATAAACTGTAGCCTTTCCCTCTGCTCCCACCCTTTTTGCTAATATTTACACAATGAACATTATCAACATGTGACTTTGATTTGGACCTTAATCTCAGGCCTACAACTGACACATGATAAGATGCAGCTCTGAGAGACAAGAATCAGGTCCAGCAAGTGAGCCAACAACAGTCATCTTGTCCCTTGCATTGTCCTGTCAAGAAAAATAAATTCCACCCCTCCTTTCCCCCCCTACTCTCTTTGTCACCTGATACTTCCCTAATTATACCAAAGCATTCTGTGCTTCCTCACTTCCTCATTACCTGCAGCTCCTGAATGCCCTGGCAGCCAGAAAAAAGTGTGTATATACTGTGAAGTATGTTCAGAGGTGTTTGAACTTGAATCCTCCAGATGGCGCCATCATCCACAAATAGAGACAAACCAAATCTAAGATGAAGATGTTGAAAGATGTCATTAATCTTTCCGTGAAAGAGGATTGGACTAAGAACTGATGCTTGGTACCATTCTCAATTTCCACAATTCCTGAATTAACTCCACCAACCCACCCCTTGAATTGATCTATAATTGAGGAAGTCTTTGAATATCCTGATCTCAAACTGCCACAGGATGAAAAGTATCTTACCACTGTTTGCTAAATAACTATTTCAAAGGAGCCCAAAGATGCCTCAAACATGTTACTTGGTGTAGCCAGAAAATGTCCTCCTGAATCCTACCAAGACATTGCAAGTAAGGAATCATGCAGAATCAAAATGAAAAATAAAGGCAAACTAAAATAATGTTTTTTTAATTTGGATTACATAAACAAAGACAAGTATCAAAGCTTAGCTAATGAAAGAAGTTGTGACAATTCTGTTGAAGGAAAAGCTTGTAGAAGGCCAGTGTATCTTCTGGAACTTTTCTCAACATTTAAAAATCCCAAAAAAGAATCAGATGTGTTCAGAGTACTTAGAGTAGAAAAACAACAAAGTCTCAGCAACAAACCGAGTTTAGTCCATTGTGATGTTAGATGTGAGTGAGGTAGTAACTGCAGATAGGGCATTGTTGTTATGCAGCTTAGAGACAAGAACAACAGAACAAGGAGTGATAACTGCACATCCATGAGACCATATGACAAAGGAGATACCTGTTACTAAGGTATGTGTTGACCTGCCGAGCCTGCCATTACCAGCTGCACAATCACTATGATACCAGTCGTTCCTCAGATTGGCAGGCAGATCAACACATATCTACAGTAACTGGCTCAGTCACATCTAACAACACAGGTTCCCTCACATTGTACAATAACATTCAAATCTCATTTACAAATGTACCTTTTCCTTCAGGTATTGCCTCTCATATGTTTTCCTTAAATCTTGGCTGTCCTTAGAAACGGCATTGTCAATTTTGGTAAGAATAGCCACTTGGAGAATCCCTGCAGATACAGAAAACACCTCAGTCATTTCATCTTGTTTTATTTAAGGGTATGAAGTTCATACACCACAAGGTAACTCTGTTGAATGTAGCTAATAACATTTGCTCTTACCCAGGTCCCTGGCTACTAGTCTGACCTCCCTCATCTTCTGCACGACTTTATCGTTCATTAGAGACAGTGTGTCGATGGGAATAACACAAACCAGAATATGAACTTTGTCGTCTATAGTGGGGTCCTTGTTGTAGAATGGGTCATCTTCTGACATTTCTGAACCATTTCTGAACTAGACAACAATGTAACACACAAATAAACAATATAAGTTGCATTTGTACACTCTCTTTGCTCTCTATCTTTTAAGATTCAATCAAAATTGTGTTTATAGTTGAAAGAATATGATAATTGTACCTCATAACCATCTTTCACACGTCCCCTCATGGCCAGTTTCAAGTCCCCCACACTGATTCCACTGTTAGCTTCTGCCTCAAGGCCCATGAAGTCATTGAAGACAAAAGGGTAGAAGGTGCCTTGGCTTTGTGTGCGGATTTTGTGGGTTTTGTACTTTAACACATGTGGGAAACGTGAAGTAAGATCAGTATTCAGTAATAAGCACATAACACTAAAGAAATGAATTCACACATATCATCAATCCATATATTCTTACTTTCTTGGTGAAGCTTTGCCCAGACGTTGCATCTGTCATTGCTCCAACACTAATCTTGCCTTGTAGAGTACTGGTGACAGAGTTGATGAAACTGGATTTACCAGCACCAACCGGCCCATGAAGCAGAACTCGAAGGTGATTGGCATTGTTGTTAGAGGGGTGGTAGGCCTTCACACTGCATGCCTGCTCGGTGTTATCACTGTCCAAATAAACAAGAAGCAACTTAACTTAATTAAAATACATATTACTCTTGCGATCAACTGGTTTCCCATACAGTAGGCAGAACTTTTAAATTGTCATGAAGAATTTTCTTTTAAAGGAAATTCTATATAATCATAGAGAACCTGAATCAAACCTGATATGTTGACACTTTACACCAACTACTACATACAAAAGCTTTCAGCAAGTGAAACACTATGCTATTGTATTAAACACCTTTATTAGTGATTCTAAACCACATATCTCTCCTGTAACTGCACCAAAGGGGAGAGAGAGCTTTGGCATCTCCTCTCCTTTGGGAGTGGCCAAGCTTTTGCTGTCACTTTCTTCTTTGGTCCTCCCTATAACAAACAGCACACACAGCTCAACATGGCACAACAGTGACTTCTTTTGAGTACTCACCCCCAGGTTATGTCCCTCCATGACGTACACCACTCTGATAACATGGGTACAAATTTGTCAACAAAAAAACTAACCAAAATGTGGCATTTTTAACAGTTTGAAAATGTATCTATCTATCTATCTATCTATCTATCTATCTATCTATCTATCTATCTATTGACTAACTATATCAAAATCATGTAATTATGTATTATTTTGTATCAAGTATCAAGTTTTAACAATGTCCTTTAGTGTGTGAAATATCTTACCAAAAGGTGGGTTGGGTTCAGGTGAGTCAGGTGTAGACTCACTTCCTCCTATTACTGCAGATTAAGGGATGAAGACAACACGTAAACATGTGCCACACTTTTACATGATTTTTAAGGTAAGGAACACATTGCCTAAAGACAACAATTTACTCAAAATCTAAATAGTGATTGTTTCATTTTGCTGTCTTAATGGTTACACTGTTAATACTTATTTACACTGGATTCTGCCAGAGTTCACTGGTTCATTGGTAGTTAAGATAGCACAGGTATAAGTTGGAGCAAACCCCAGAAAGAGAGAAAAGATCCATAAAGAGACAGCTGGAAAGCCAAATAATGTTAGAGAAGAGTACCCTTACCTCTGGTTGTGTGATCTTGTTTTCGGTCTGCAGGCTGCTAGTGAAGGCGTGGCTTTTATAGCTGATAAGATGCTTTCACTTTCATTCTGACTGGGCGATGACTTAGTGAATTTCTCCTCCTCCCATCTGTTCTCTGCATTCTCTGCTGAAATCATCCTCAGAACTCCCAAACTTTCAAAGTCTGTGGTCTCACAAACTACCACAATAACACACAACACAGTGAGTGCTAGATAGATGGTGCTCATAGTGGAGAGTTTATTACTTATCAACATTTGCACAAGGTCATTTTACAAAAGCACAACTCCATCTATGTGATGCCTGTTGATGTTTTACATGAACACTACATACATGTGTGGGAGGAATAATACTTTTTTTTAAAGGACAGGAAAGTTTATGATGCTTTTACAAGTTGGAGATGGTGAAACCAGCTTCTTTGGTTTGTTTACTTTATGCACCAGGTAGGCCAGTGGTTTTGGTATTTTGGGAGCCAGGTGACTGTAAAGATCAGAGATAAACCTTTTGCTATAAATGCATGTTGTTGTGCATCCTTCAAAACATTTCTGTAATCGTGTTGTTTGTACTGTACATTTGTACTGGAACCCAGAACCACAAGATGGAGACATTGTTACATTACAGTCACTTTGCAGACGTTTTTTTTTTATCCAAAGTGACCCAATAAGTGCACACATTGTTGTGTGCTTACAGCCATATAACACATAATGGAGCTACTTTTGAGTGCGAATTGATTATGTGTCTGTTGCAGCAAATTAGTGTTAAGTGGCCTTTGTCATATACATCACATTACAATCATTTGGCAGACACTTTTATCCAAAGCGACTTACACTACATTACCACCCTTCGCAGAGGGGGGAGCAATTGAGGGTTCGGTGCCTTGCTCAGGGGCGCCTCGGAAGGGGCTCGAACCGGCAACCCTCCGGTTCCCAAGCTGAAGCTCTTCCCACTGAGCCACTGCCTCCCTAAGGACCGAGAAGACATCACTCTAACAGCAATACCAGTGTTTATAAATGCAAATCACAATTCAGGTGAGTCCCGATCAATTGTTTATTTCATACAGCAGTGAGTCATATATTCTTGTGCAACACTGTACCCCTCATTAAGTAGACAGCTTATCAGTGTGTTCTGCTTTTAGACACAAGCGTGTATGCCCTTATGTGCTCAGGAGCAGAGTTACACAAGCAACCCAAAGTATTTTTTCCAAATACCTGAAATTAAGCCTTGTATTAATATGTTTTTATCTCAAAATCACATAATGTTGAGGAAGTCTCCCCCAAAATCAATCATCTGCCTCAGTGCGCTCAGTATGAGTGTATCAATGTCGTCATCTGGGTAGATTTCTGAATGGTAGTTCTTCACAGGAAAGATGCAGTTCAGAGGAATACCAACCAGGCAACTGAATTCCTCCATCTAAGTTTTAAAATGGGAATATTCATAAATGAGTCAGTTATCACCTTCCATCAATAACTGCAAAATAGTGACCAAAGTGTTTAGAAACTAAGTTAAATTTCAGCTAAAGTAACAAATGTGTACTCATGTAGGAAATCACTTGAAAAAACTTACTCTTTGCTTCAGGAGTTTGCTCTTGTACACATTGTTGATGTTTGTTTTAATCTCTTGGCAGGCTTCATCGATGTTGGTTAGAACAGCCATCTGGGGAATGTCTGCAGGTACAAAGCAGAAACCATTCAATCCTTTGAGCTCGTGATTTTTCATGGACTTAGAGAGATTTCAATGAACCCAACTTGGAGCTTTGAATCAACACAGAGTAATGATGTCTGCTCTTACTCAAGTCACTGGCTGCTTCTCTGACCTCCTTCATCTTCTTCATAATGTCATCATGGGTTATAGGTATTTTGTCAGCAGCAATGACACAAACTAGAACATGAACTTTCTCATTGAGAGTGGGCTCTCTGTTGTAGCCTGGATCATTTTCTAACAACTTTGAGTGAGAGTTGAACTAGAAAACAAAGAAAAATGTATTAAAACGAGCTGCTGTATTTTAAGAAAAACAGATCACATATCCAGATTGAATTATTGAATAATGTCAGACGAATGAAGAAGGTTGCAGTAATTGTACCTTGTAACCTTCCTTCACATGACCTTTCATGGCCAGTTTGATGTCTTCCACACTGACTCCCTTAGATTCAGCAGGCTGAAGGGCCATGATGTCATTAAAGACAAAAGGGTAGATGGTTTGGTGGTTTTCCTTCTGGAATGTGTAAGTTGTGTACTGTAAACCAAAACAATTTGATTATTATGACAATTGTGATCACATGATGTTGAAAAATACTGATGATCTTTTTTGCACAATGCTTGTAGTTACATTGATTCTTTGTTATTGTGAACTTATAATTAAATATTCACACAATTATTCATACTCTTTTGGTGAGGCAGTCACCAGCTGTTGAATTAGTCAAAGCTCTCCCAGTCATTCTGCGTGGTAAAACAACGTCGACAGAGTTGATGAAACTGGACTTGCCAGAACCAGCTGGACCATGAAGCAGAACTCTGATATGTTGGGCCTCTGTGTTGTGAGGTTGGTAATTCTTCACATATTGCAGATTTTTCTCTTTGATGCTGTTCAACAAAGAAAAGAAAATCCATTTTTACACAATTATACAAACTGTGTAAACCTTCTGTGGTCATAGTGCATCCATAAGCAGGAAATGTAGCCTCACCCAACAAAGATGGCACAGATAGTTAGTTTGTTTGTTAGTAGTAGTTTTAGTGTTGTGTCCCTGTGGCAGCACACAGTGAACACATTCTTACCCTGATGGTATTTTTCTCCATGGTTCTTCAAAAGCTGTAACAAAAATTGTATATATTGAAATAAAGTAGGAAATGTCTTAATGACATAACTTTATCAAAATCGTGTAATAATGTATTATTTTCACAAGTATCAAGTTTTAACAATGTCCTTTAGTGTGTGAAATATCTTACTAGGAGAAGGTGGTTTAGACGCGCTTCCTCCCATTACTGCAAATTAAGGGATGAAGACAACACGTAAACATGTGCCACACTTTTACATGATTTTTAAGGTAAGGAACACATTGCCTAAAGACAACAATTTACTCAAAATTGAAATAGTGATTGTTGCATTTTGCTGTCTTAATGGTTACACTGTTAATACTTATTTACACTGGATTCTGCCAGAGTTCACTGGTTTATAAAATGAACACTTTTATCAACTGCATATATGATGAGATGAACAGGAAAACAAATAACAACAGCAGCAACAAAATAGAGTTCTCTGAGGTCCCTGAGGTCCCATTTTCGACAGCAAAGATTGATACAGAAAAACAAAGTCCAGTAGTTTAGATAGCACAGGTATAAGTTGCAGCAAACCCCAGAAAGAGAGTAAAGATCCATAAAGAGACAGCTGGAAAGCCAAATGATGTTAGAGAAGAATAAAAAGAGGGATGAAAGAATGCACAAAGAGTTTCCTATAAACGGTTATTATTCAACAACAAGAGTAATCAAATAAGAATAATATCCAGACCATCTTTTTGAACACACAGTACATGTGTGCTAAATGTTATTATTTTAGAGTAGGAGAATTGTAACACCTAAAGTCAACTGACAAAAAGTACAGTGACAAGACTATAATATTCTTATCAGTCTTTCATCAAAATGATCTAACTACCTTCTCTGCAGTGGTCTCCAAACAATGTGATGTGTGTGTAGGCTTCTTTTATAAAAACAATTTTCCTCCACCCATGTGACTTTGATGACTTTGAAGTTGATCATCACTTTCAGTTTCTAATTCAGTCACACATCCCGTGCGTTCATACCTTGAACTGATTCAAACACAAGATCATGTAACTGTGACTGTAAACAAACACAGGCGCCTGGTTCAAAGCTAGATGGTAGTTGGTAAGTGTGTGTGTGTGTGTGTTTTAAGAAGTATATGTATGTAGCCCTATGGGAATTTGGTGTATTTCTTAATGTGTATTTGTATTTTTATTCTGTTTGTCTTATTTTGAAAGGTGAAATTACTACTGTTAAAAATGTAAAATAATGTTTACATGCATTAAAGACTGTATAGGTTAAAATACAGGTATCGGGAGGTGAGCCAATCAGAAGTTGGGGTGAGAGGTCAAGGGTAAGGTGAGGGGTAACGTGAAGAAAAAAACGTGCAGAAATAGGGCAGGAGAGGTCAGGTGTAGAAGGTAGTGATGGGCGATACCACATTTTTGGATGGAGGGTTGGTTCAGTGTGGGTCAGGGTGTGTTGAGTCATCGCTGTCAGGAAGACATTTATTAACCATTTAATGGCACTAAGGTGAACAGTTATTTAAGACTTAAGGTACTTTATTCTAGTCATTTTGCATGCAATTCACAGCAATCACACACAATTGATATTTGTCTTGCACCCCCTACGAATCACACAGAGGGGGTGCAGGGCAGTCATTCTACGGCGCCCGTGGATCAGTTGGGGGTTCGGTGCCTTGCTCAGGGGCACCTCGGCAGTGCCCTGGAGGCAAACTGGCAACCCACCAGCTACCAATCCACTTACTTCCCTATGGACTGAGCTACTGACGCCCAAAAGCTTTCTGGCAGTGGTGGGTTATATTACCCTCGCTTGACCTTTGATTTATAAATAAGAAACTGACAGAGACTCCAGTCAAACTGCTTTCTACCGGTTTGCTTTACTTTCCACTAGTGATGGGCGATACCAGATTTTTTGATCCGATACGATACCGATTCCTTTTTTGCCAATGTTTTTTCGATACCGATACCGATTACTTTGGGTGATTTTTTTACCCCAATAAAACACATGACAAATACTGGCAATTTAACAACTTTAATGTGTATATTTCACAACATATGAGTCCTAACAAATTACATTACTTTATTTTCACACAATGTAGCCTAAATAGTTTAATTGCTATCATTAAGGGACAAAGATGTCCTCTTCAAAAACCATAAAAATAATATTTTTAATATGTTTTGATCATGTTCAGTCCTGATCAAATATTTGAACTCAAATATTTGATATTTAATATCACAACTGAAGTTGATTAAAATATTTATGTATAAAAAAGTCATATGTGATTTGTACTTGAAACATCACAACTAGTAGTCTTGTTGTGTCGTGTCGTGAGCCTCAGGGTGCGCAAAGTGCGTAAAGTGGGTCGACACACCGCACTTCTTTTTCGCTGGTGCAAGGACATTGCTGTTGCACTTTCTCCGTTCTCCGTGGAGTGGTCACGTGACATGAATGGATCAGTTCAATTTTACGCTACTGGGGGGGCACAGCACAGAAGCCTGTATGTATTAACATTACCCTTAGGTTAGGTTATACATGCCGGCTTAGAGATAGGTTTATACTCGTATATCCAAATATATAGCTTATCGGTTCACAATAATATAAGGCTGCACCTAACGATTCTTTTTTTAACGATTAAACTGCAGATTATTTTTTTGATGAGTCGATTAGTCTATAGATTATATTTATTAAGCAATATGGCAACTATTTTCCCCAAAATCAATATCAAACGTATCTCATTAATATTTCAATATTTTCTTCAATCATCTTCTCTTGAAAACAAAGACATGTTATAAAGATTTTGCGAAAATCATCATCAAATCAAAATCAAAATCATGTAATTATGTATTATTTTGTATCAAGTATCAAGTTTTAACAATGTCCTTCAGTGTGTGAAATATCTTACCAAAAGGTGGGTAGGGTTCAGGTCGGCTAAGTATAGACACGATTTCTCCCATTACTGCAAATTAAGGGATGAAGACAACACGTAAACATGTGCCACACTTTTACATGATTTTTAAGGTAAGGAACACATTGCCTAAAGACAACAATTTACTCAAAATCTAAATAATGATTGTTGCATTTTACTGTCTTAATGGTTACACTGTTAATACTTATTTACACTGGATTCTGCCAGAGTTCACTGGTTTATAAAATGAACACTTTTATCAACTGCATATATGATGAGATGAACATGAAAACAAATAACAACAGCAGCAACAAAAATAGAGTTCTCTGAGGTCCCTGAGGTCCCATTTTCGACAGCAAAGATTGATACAGAAAAACAAATCCCAAGTCCAGTAGTTTAGATAGCACAGGTATAAGTTGGAGCAAACCCCAGAAAGAGAGAAAAGATCCATAAAGAGACAGCTGGAAAGCCAAATAATGTTAGAGAAGAGTACCCTTACCGCTCGTTGTGTGATCTTGTTTTCGGTCTGCAGGCTGCTAGTGAAGGCGGGGCTTTTATAGCTGATAAGATGCTTTCACTTTCATTCTGACTGGGCGATGACTTAGTGAATTTCTCCTCCTCCCATCTCTTCTCTGCATTCTCTGCTGAAATCATCCTCAGAACTCCCAAACTTTCCAGGAAAGCAGTCCCAGCACAGAAAACGAAACCAAATGTAAAAACCAACTAACAGATTCTGTACACAAGGACGTGGCGTGTTTGCCTGTGGCTGCTGGTTAATGGCTCTGTGCCTGTTTTTGATTAAACGTGGTGGCAGGGAACAGCACAGTCCAGGGGAAAACCGCTGATCCAAGTGAAGACGTTCCATTTGGTTGAGCCATGAATCAGTTGCCAACTTTCACTTCTGCTTAAGATTGCAGATGGTTTTATCCAAAGCGACCCAATAAGTGCACACATTGTTGTGTGCTTACAGCCATATAACACATAATGGAGCTACTTTTGAGTGCAAATTGATTATGTGTCTGTTGCAGCAAATTAGTGTTAAGTGGCCTTTGTCATATACATCACATTACGATCATTTGGCAGACACTTTTATCCAAAGCGACTTACACTACATTACCACCCTTCGCAGAGGGGGGAGCAATTGAGGGTTCGGTGCCTTGCTCAGGGGCGCCTCGGCGCCTCCGGCTCCCAAGCTGAAGCTCTTCCCACTGAGCCACTGCCTCCCTAAGGACTGAGAAGACATCACTCTTACAGCAATACCAGTGTTTATAAATGCAAATCAAAATTCAGGTGAGTCCCGATCAATTGTTTATTTCATACAGCAGTGAGTCATATATTCTTGTGCAACACTGTACCCCTCATTAAGTAGACAGCTTATCAGTGTGTTCTGCTTTTAGACACAAGCGTGTATGCCCTTATGTGCTCAGGAGCAGAGTTACACAAGCAACAAGTATTTTTTCCAAATACCTGAAATTAAGCCTTGTATTAATATGTTTTTATCTCAAAATCACATAATGTTGAGGAAGTCTCCCCCAAAATCAATCATCTGCCTCAGTGCGCTCAGTATGAGTGTATCAATGTCGTCATCTGGGCAGATTTCTGAATGGTAGTTCTTCACAGGAAAGATGCAGTTCAGTGGAATACCAACCAGGAAACTGAATGTCTCCATCTAAGTTTTAAAATGGGAATATTCATAAATGAGTCAGTTATCACCTTCCATCAATAACTGCAAAATAGTGACCAAAGTGTTTAGAAACTAAGTTAAATTTCAGCTAAAGTAACAAATGTGTACTCATGTAGGAAATCACTTGAAAAAACTTACTCTTTGCTTCAGGAGTTTGCTCTTGTACACATTGTTGATGTTTGTTTTAATCTCTTGGCAGGCTTCATCGATGTTGGTTAGAACAGCCATCTGGGGAATGTCTGCAGGTACAAAGCAGAAACCATTCAATCCTTTGAGCTCGTGATTTTTCATGGACTTAGAGAGATTTCAATGAACCCAACTTGGAGCTTTGAATCAACACAGAGTAATGATGTCTGCTCTTACTCAAGTCACTGGCTGCTTCTCTGACCTCCTTCATCTTCTTCATAATGTCATCAGGGGTTATAGGTATTTTGTCAGCAGCAATGACACAAACTAGAACATGAACTTTCTCATTGAGAGTGGGCTCTCTGTTGTAGCCTGGATCATTTTCTAACAACTTTGAGTGAGAGTTGAACTAGAAAACAAAGAAAAATGTATTAAAACGAGCTGCTGTATTTTAAGAAAAACAGATCACATATCCAGATTGAATTATTGAATAATGTCAGACGAATGAAAAAGGTTGCAGTAATTGTACCTTGTAATCTTCCTTCACATGTCCTTTCATGACCAGTTTGATGTCTTCCACACTGACTCCGTTAGATTCAGCAGGCTGAAGGCCCATGATGTCATTAAAGACAAAAGGGTAGATGGTTTGGTGGTTTTCCTTCTGGAATGTGTAAGTTGTGCTGTAAACCAAAACAATTTGTTTATTATGACAATTGTGATCACATGATGTTGAAAAATACTGATGATCTTTTCTGCACAATGCTTGTAGTTACATTGATTCTTTGTTATTATGAACTTATAATTAAATATGCCCACAATTATTCATACTCTTTTGGTGAAGCAGTCACCAGCTGTTGAATTAGTCAAAGCTCTCCCAGCCATTCTGCCTTGTAAAACAACGTCGACAGAGTTGATGAAACTGGACTTGCCAGAACCAGCTGGACCATGAAGCAGAACTCTGATATGTTGGGCCTCTGTGTTGTGAGGTTGGTAATTCTTCACATATTGCTGATTTTTCTCTTTGATGCTGTTCAACAAAGAAAAGAAAATCAGTTTTTACATAATTACACAAACTTTCTGTGGTCAGTGCATCCATAAGCAGGAAATTAAGCCTCATCCAACAAAGATGGCACAGATAGTGTCAGGAAAATTCTTTTCTTCAGGCACGGAGACTTCAGAAAACTTTGGTTGAGAATTTACTGCTGCAGCAAGAGTCAAATCAGTTACAATGTGTGGTCATTGCAGTCTGTGTTGACTGATTTTCAATAGCTCAACTCGTCCTCTTATACATGGTTGCCAGAGAACTTTGTCCCCGTCACTCACAGTCTTGATCAGTTTAACAATAACAACACATACGGATTGATGCACTACTGTCTATACTCTCTAGTGTAAATACTAGTGGACTGAACTCCAACGTCCTCCCACCTTTTTCCACAGCTTTAAGCTTTTCTTTCCCTTTCACTTTTTTGAGTACTTTCTCCCGGGTTATTTTCCTCTATGGCTTCAACCTTTGTTTTCGCCGTACCTTGTGACATGTGTTCATAAAATATAAATGTCAGTTCATACAGTGACTCTGAGTTTAGCTGAGTGATGTGTGACACCATACTGACAAAGCAAACAGGTTTGACCTGTTCTGTCCGTGCTGTTGTTGGACTGATTTGTTGAGACAAGCGAGGGGACGCAGGCACTGGAGTTGCAGCGTGTCGTTGTCTTCTTGTAATATCAATGGCGAGTGTGTGATTAAAATAGTGGGCTTCACCACAACTATTCTCTACGCCCTGGGGATTCAGCTGGAGCGGGACGGAGGACGAGCCAAAGCCACAGTGTGTGGTATGTGGTGATGATCTCAGCAATGAGTCCATGAAACCATCGCATCTCAAACGGCATCTTACAACAAAACACATAATGCTGAAAGACAAACCAGTGGAGTTTTTTGTATGCAAACGTGATGAACTGAGGCAGTCCAAATGCGCAATTCAGTTCCATGGTGCACCTGTGGTTAAAGCACAGGAGGCTTCTTATGGTGCCCAGCCTCCGCATAGCGAAAGCAGGTAAGCCGCACACAATTGGTGAACAGCTGTGGTACACATTATGTGTGGCGAGAAGATCGCCAAACAGTAAATTTGGTGCCACTTTCAAATGACACAGTGTAGCGGAGAATAGGAGCCATGGCAGATGACATTAAGACGGCTCTGATTGAACGCATTAAAAATAGTCACTATTATTCCATCAAACTGGAGGAGACCACTGATAATGCAAGTTTTGCCAATTTACTTGTTTATGCTGCTTGTTCTCCGGTTGCATGCATGATTTCCAGCTGGCGCAGCCATCTTACGTCATTATGACGCATTGACGCACTGTTATGCAAACCAGCGTATTTGCGTAGTCACCCCACCCCTAAATATAAGTAGTATATATGTCTGTTGCCCAGAACAATAGCATTCATCACCTAAATAAGTTTAGAATGCGGGCAGCACATTACTACATAATAGCTCTCTGTTTTCTATTTGCATTTTACACAGTGTTTAAACTGTCTTAGTAATTGTGTATTCATGTTGGCTACATTTTGTTTAACCCTCTAATGCCGTAATTATATAAGATATAGAGTTACACAAGCATATTTACTTCACTTTTAAAGCAAATTCTCTGAAATCCTGATTGAAAACTTTTTGAAATATACTACACCGCCATGCTCGAGATCCCTCACATACGGATCGATGCACTACTGTTTATACTCTCTAGTGTAAATACTAGTGGACTGAACTCCAACACCCTTCCACAATCTTCCTCAGCTTTAAGCTTTTCTTTCCCTTTCACTTTTTTGAGTACTTTCTCCCGGGTTATTTCCCTCTATGGCATACTGCCGATCATGATCCCTTGTACCTGTACTCTGCTCAATGACAATAAAGTTGAATCTTATCTTATCTCTGTGAAGAAGTCCTCTGAAGTCTTCAACCCTTGTATTCGCCGTACCCTGTGACATGTGTTCATAAAATATAAATGTCAGTTCATACAGTGACTCTGAGTTTAACTGAGTGATTATTATTATTCTCAAATAATATTATTCCATCAAACTGGACGAGACCACTGATGATGCGAGTTTTGCCAATTTACATTACATTACATTACATTTCGGTCATTTAGCAGACGCTTTTATCCAAAGCCACTTCCAATAAGTGCGTTCAACAAAGGTAGATAAAAGAACTTCAGGTCACAAGAAATCGTGAGCGCATTTTTACTTGTTTATGTCAGATATGAGCATGATGGTGCAGCTTAGAAGGACTTTCTGTTCTGTCAGGCCTATAAGAGTTATACATAGTTGCCAAAATGCTGTGTGTTTGAAGCACAGTTGGTTGTGTTTTTGATTGATGTTCTCACATGCTGTGTGTGTGTGTTTGTATGTATGCGTGTTTGTGAATGAAATGCAGTGTGTGTGTGTGTGTGTGTGTGTGTGTGTGTGTGTGTGTGTGTGTGTGTGTGTTTAAACATGCTGTGGGTGTAAGAGTAAATAATATTCTTATGAGGAATAAGTTTGCTTCCTGTGTGTATTTTGCATAGCAGCTGAATAGGGTAGGCCTATGCTACTGTATTTTAACATTGGCCATAGTGGTGGTTCTTGGAGAGGCAAATATTTTCTGAGGTGGTACCTGATGTAAAAAGTTTGAGAACCACTAATCTACCATCTAAACCAGGATGTATTAGGATGTACGAGGAGAATTTGTGTACAACACTGACACCTGCTGGTGATAATGATAATGGTACCATTTCACCACTTGTTACAGCGTGATTAAAAACCCCACTTAAATTGATAAAGAAATCCATGGATTTTAATGTGTAGTTACGCAAATCAGACAAAAAGAACATTTTGATGTATTTATACAGTATGAAGCTAAAATGTCTCATTCACAGTGAATGCTGGTTGTAAAAGCTTTACGAAGGTTCTAAAAGTGAAAGCAGGCAATGCTGCAGATTTTCTGTGCAACATGGTCAGACACAGCACCGCCCAGTGTGCTGCCCGAATATGTGCTGCCTTTAGGAAACCTACCTTTGATTAATACGCAGAATTGTCTCCAATCTGCCACTGCTGAGGATCAGGAAACTTGTGTGTGCAGGGAAATGTAAGACACCATACCTCTGACATCCCTCAACAGTGGACAAATAGGACAAAGCTGAAACCTGAAGACCGTTTCTCTTTGGTATTGTGGTCATTGGTTTATATGCCTTGGTAAAGAAATTACAAATCTGACTCTGAGTGCCAAATCATAGCTGGCCCCAATGTGGTACTGGTATGAAATTGAACGTGTCAAGATCACATTGACAGGAAGAATTCAAACACACAGGTTAGTAAGTGAATAGTCACATTATAAGTGTGCTCAAGGGCACCTCGGCAGTGCTCTGAAGGCAAACTGGCAACTCTTCACCTGCCAGTCCACTTTTGTGGTCCATATGGGGACTCGAACTGGCGACCCTCCGGTTCCCGAGCTGAGTCACCTATGGACTGAGCTTCTGCCGCCCCGATTGTTTTCTTGAGTACAACAATGGCATTGCAAATTAGTCGTTTGTATTGAGTAAAATAACCACAAAATATATATATTTTAAAAAAAAAAGTTTTATCTTGGTTCTACTGGGGCAACACTAAAACACTGTTCAATCCACAAGTTTCCCCTAGTAACGGGGTACTAGTCCAGCTCTCTTGCTGCAAGGGTCCGAATCGTCATAAGTTCCACGAGGTATTACCTGCGGAATTTCACTAAGGTCTGACTGAAAAATTAATTAAGCTGGTGGCGAGGAGACTCGCCTAGCTGCTTACTGCCCTCATCTGAACGTCTACAGTGCTGACCCCCGGCCGAATAACCCGCGGGCGGGTGACTGAGCTGGTCGCGTTCGTTCATGGCAGCTCTCCTCTAAATAGATCGGGGCACTTGGTAAGTTGCTAGGTTGGGTTTTAGTGGCTCTTGTTTATGGGAGCCCCAAGGGTCTGTTTAGTTTTGCTTTAGGCTTGAGTTAACATTATAGAACCTTTTACCTTTATCTCATTCAGCTCGTCTTTGCGCCTTTACTGGTCATGGAAGTGTGTACCGATTTTATCAGGTTTTTATTAGCATTTATATAATCCAATCCATTGCTAAAATAACTAACCGTTCTAAACTGATTCGAGTGTAAATTATGAGCTGAGGTCTAATATATAATAACTCGATTTTTTAGGAAGAGAGAGGGGTTAACCTGGCCTGGTCAACGGTGCTTTTAAACCTGAAGGTGGAGCCCCGTGGGACCCCTGACCCCGTCCAAGGCCCGAGGGTGGGGCACAGGCGCCCTACTCTCCCTGTGGGTGTTTGTGAGCTCCTAGACTCTCGGGGGAAAACCATTAAGTCCACAGCCATGTTGTTGGGAAAATGTTTTTTCCTTGCCGAGACGATTCTCCTAAGTCCAGCCTGGGTGATCAGGTCCGCTCACGAACTCCCTCTAGTAGTCCAAGAGATGATTCCTCTTGTCGTGGTGGCTTGCGAAGTACTGAACCTCGATGCTTGGGTTGTTCTGACTTTTATAGCCCTTGCCATGACTCATTTGAGCATGAGTCCGGGTCCCAGGGCAGTAACATGAAACCTCTCTCTTCTGTTAATGCTTATTTCCTTTCTTCCCATTGTGTCCCCACATCCTCACACAGGATGCTTCTAACTCTCGCTATTGTTGCCTAAGTTATTGTCTACATATAATCATCAACATTTCTAGTTTTACAATCATTGTACAGAGTCATAGTTATATTCTCAATACATTCTCAAATCATAGGTGCCTATTACATTGCACCATATTACCAGTACGGATTCTTTCAGGTACTTTAGTTGCTGTGTGAGTGAATCACCAACAGACTTTTCATCATGGGTTAACAGTCGCTTTCCACAGCTCACATGCACTTCCTCTTTTACATCCCCTTACAGTTCACACACATTTTAGCTGGTTTTATCCAGTACAGAGAATTAGATTCTTATCATATTATGTTTTTAACTCTTATGAATGATTTTGATTTCTTAATAAATTGACACCAACAATCAAAATACAACATGCATCACATACAGTATGTGCATAATATGAAGTTATTTCTATGTCACCCATTCCCAAACTTAAGAATGAAGAATTTCAAATCTGAAAATCTTTCGGCTCACCCAAAGCTTTCATCACAACTCTGATCAATATATGAAAGAAAAATAACAGATCATTTAAATCCCATGGCTTTGTCTTATAGTTCTGATTAAATTTTAAATGTAAATTATCCTAAATACTTTATGGTCATTTCAAACTTGCACCAGCAGTTTACATCTAGATAATGATCTTGATGTGTGATGTTGCTCAGCAGTGTCTACAGGTTATCCAGGTAGTCTTCCCCATAGGAAATCATTTGCCTCAGTGTGCTCAGAATCAATGCATCAACATCATCATTGACAGAGACTTCTGATTGGTAGTTTTTCACAAGGAAGATGCGGTTCACTGATAATCCAAGTTTTGCATTGACTTCTTCAACCTATAGGTTTTAAAATATTAGGATATAATTTGACCAATTAATGTACAGTGGTGACCAAATGGGATTTTGACGTGTAAAGCTATCTTACAGTTAGTTATATTACAAGGTTATGAGTGAAATTATGAAATGACTCACCTTTTGCTTCAGCAATTTGCTTTTATGCACATTCTTTATGTTTTCGCGGACCTTGGGACACGCCTGATCAACTTTAGTGACAATAGCCAGCTGGGGAATCCCTACAGGTACAGATAAACAAATCTACTCAGCATTTGATGCTGATTTTCATTTTATTTTGATTCCTAAAACCTAATATGACTTGATGATTGTACAAGAAGCAAATGTTGTCTGTTCTTACCCAAGTCTCGGGCTGCGAGTCTGACCTCCCTCATCTTTCCAATAACTTCGTCCGTCATTAATGCAAGTTTGTCAGCAGGGATGACGCAAACTAGAACATGAACTTTGTCATTTAGAGTGGGGGATGCATTGTAGCTCTGAGATCCTTTTGCCAAAGCAGTTCCATTTTTGAACTACAAAAAAAATAAATACAGTTGAATACACTCATATTCTTATATATTCATATACTGTAATTTTGTTTGGGCATAAATATTGAATGTCAAATAGGTACGTAGTCAAACTGAACTACTTTAATAATATCAAGCAGGTTACAGGTTACCTCATAGCCATCCTTCACATGTCCCATCATGGCCAGTTTGATGTCTTCCACACAAATGCCTAAGTCTGCATTACTTTCAATGCCCATGATGTCATTGAAGACAAAAGAGTAAAAGGCTTTTGGGCTTCCTTTGCGGAATCTGTAAGTTTTATACTATAAACCAGAAAAGTGAAGTTATTATAACAATTAAAAAACTGGTGTACTTCTGTCACAGCTAATGATCACTGAACTTTATACATTCTTACATTTATACTTAAAGTTTTCAAAATGAAATATTAAATTAATTGGTGTATCCGTACTGTTTTGGTGAAGCTTTCCCCACCAATTGCATCGTCTGCACATCGACCTGTCATAATGCCTTTTAAAACACTGTTGACAGAATTGATGAAGCATGATTTGCCAGCACCAGCTGGTCCATACAGCAGAATTCTCAAATGTTGGCATTCACTGTTCTGAGGTTTATAGTCTCTCATAAACTTCAGATCACCCGTTTTGGCGCTGTTCAGTAAATGATAAAAGAAACATTAGATTTGATTAAAGTTGAAACCTGTACATTTGTAGAAAGTTGTCATCCTACGTTAATGAGGGGTTAGAATTGATGTAGTTTGAACCATAACAATCACATCTTATTTCAGCTGGATGCTGTTACTCAGAGTGTGTAAAATATGTGATGTGTAGTGTGACTACATGTTTACACTAATGATCAGAAGCACACATCAAAGGCCCAGTCAGAGAGCTCACCCTGGCATTTCCCTCCATGGCGTACTCAAGAGTGCTGAAGGGAAAATGGGAATGTGAGATAAGCATTGTTTAATATTTTGTCATGAACATGAGTGTTAGTGGATTATAACTTGGACAGTTTCTGTTTTATCATCTGATGAGAAGGGTGCAGTGTAGCAGGTCAAGACTTACCTCCTCCCATTCCTGTAGATTAAAACATTCACATGTCAACATGAAATATTCAAATCTCATATTTAAATGATCGTATACTGGTAGTTATAGCATGAAATCAAATATGACATAACATGGAGATACTGTTGTAGACAAGGTGATGCTTTGCATGATATCACATTGTAAGGTTATAACAATGATTTATATTTGTATTTATTTATGTGTTTTTTTTGTTGTTTTGTTTTTGCATCAGTGGTTAAACTGACACAGTAAGATGAAATCATGCATAGCTCATTCTTTCTTCAGTAGTAAACTCAAATTAAATTTAAAATGACAAATTGTTTGGAAAGATCTGCACACAGTTTATCATGTTATTCAACCAAATTAACAAAAATATGACCCAAGAGTGTTAAAGTTGATGGGCAACAGCAATTTTTCGATTCCAATACTTTGATGAAATGGAAAAATTGAAAGAGGTCCATCCTAATACACATTACATAGAATGAGCCGTTCATAAAGACCAGAGGCGGACGGAGTACACAGCTTCATTACTTAAGGAAAAGTACAGATACCGCTTGTTAAATTTTACTCAAGTACAAGTAAAAGTACTACAGTCAGATGTTTACTTAAGAAAAGTACTGAAGTACTTGTTTTTAAAAGTACTCAAGTACCAAGAGTACATTTTCTAAATATTGTATTATTACCACTCTGATAACATGGGCACAAATTTGTCCACAAAAAAACTAACCAAAATGTGGCATTTTTAACAGTTTGAAAATGTACATTATCTATCTATCATCTATCTATCTATCTATCTATCTATCTATCTATCTATCTATCTATCTATCTATCTATCTATCTATCTATCTATCTCTCTCTCTCTCTCTATCTATCTATCTATCTATCTATCTATCTATCTCTCTCTCTATCTATCTATCTATCTACTGTATCTATCTATCTATCTATCTATCTATTGAAATAACATAGGAAATGTCTGACTAACTATATCAAAATCATGTAATAATGTATTATTTTGACAAGTATCAAGTTTTAACACTGTCCTTTAGTGTGTGAAATATCTTACCACCAGGAGGAGGTGGTTTAGGTGGGTCAGGTTTAGGTGGGTCAGGTTTAGGTGGGTCAGATTTGAACCAGCTTCCTCCCATTACTGCAAATTAAGGCAGTCTTTCCCAACCTGGGGTACGCGTACCCCTAGTGGTACGCGAGGGAACTCCGGGGGGTACGTGGAATTCCAAGGTGACAAGTAAAAAATAAAATAAACCCGTCACAAATGATAGTGCGCGATAAGTTTCCCTGGGGAGACAAGTGTCTGTGGCACAACCGCGCCAAAATCAAAACAGCTGCTTAACTGCAGCCAGAAAAATACTGTCTACGCTATGGATAAATGGCTGAAACGTCCGCTTGCTCTGGATTCAGGCCAGCGTTCAGAGGAGCCCGCCGAGAAACGTAAGAAAGAGGCCAAACTGAAACCAAGGCAGTACAGTGAAACATATATATTATTTGGATTCATTTCTGCGGACCCACCGCAGCCTCAGTGCTTCTTTTGCGGTGAAGTCCTGCCTAATAGTGCGATGAAGCCAGCGCATTTAGGGAGGCAGTAGTCGAGTGGGTAGAGCTTCCGCTTAAGAACCGGAGGGTTGCCGGTTCGAGTCCCTGCCGAGGTGCCCCTGAGCAAGGCACCGAACTCTCAAGTGCTCCCCCCTCTGCGAAGGGTGGTAATGTAATGTAATGTAAGTCGCTTTGGATAAAAGCGTCCGCCAAATGATCGTAATGTAATGTAATGTAATGTAATTTACAGAGACACCAGAGCACCAAACACTCGGGAAGTGTTGATAAAAGTGAAGCATTTTACCGACGAAAGCTGTCTGAATTTACGTCGAGCCAGACAGTAATGAAGAAGGCCACGAATGTGTCAATGAAGGCACTCGAGGCATCTTACGCCGTGTCCCTGCTTGTGGCTAAATCAAAAAAACCCTCACTCTATTGTTGAGGAGCTCATTCTCCCTGCAGCGACTGCGTTGGCCGAAATTATGATAGATAAGAAAGCAGCCGAAGCACTCAAGAAAGTTCCCCTGTCAAATAACACCGTATCCCGTCGGATCAATGATATGTCTGTTAATATAATTGGACAAGTGCTGAACAAAATAAAACTAGCCGGTCAGTTCGCTTTGCAGCTGGATGAAATGACAGATGTGAGTGGAGAAGCGCAGCTCCTGTCCTTCGTGCGTTACAAAGATGCGTCGGACATAAACGAGCATATTTTATTTTGCAAAACGCTGCCAGGAAAGACAACTGGGGAAGAATTGTTCCAGGTTATCGACAGCTTCTTCAGAGAACATGATCTGCAGTGGAAAACCTGCAGCCACATCTGTACTGATGGAGCAGCTGCGATGACGGGGCGCGTAAAGGGACTTTTTGGGCACGTAAGAAAGGTAAATCCCGACATTAAATGGATGCATTGTATTATTCATCGCGAAGCAGTAGCTAGCAAGAGGATGAGCCCTGATTTAAGTGCTGTTATGGATGATGCTGTGAAGATGATAAATTTCATCCAATCTCGGCCATTGAATCACAGGCTGTTTGAAACTCTTTGTCGTGAGAACGGCACAGAGCACGATCAGCTATTGCTTCACACAGACGTGCGCTGGCTGTCTCGTGGGAAAACGCTACTGAGATTCTATGAACTTCGCAATGAAGTTTTTGTGTTTTTGACGGAGCATCTGCATCCTCTTGCTGTGCAGCTTGAGGATGACAAGTGGGTGGCGCGCCTGGCATATCTTGCTGATGTTTTTACCAAACTCAACGAGCTCAACCTATCACTTCAGGGCAAGGAGTCACATATCCTGAAATTGTATGACAAAGTTCAAGGATTCATAAAAAAGCTCAAACTATGGGAGAGGAAATGTGATGAGGGAGACGTGAGCTGTTTCCCACTACTCAATGCCCATCTTGCCACCACTGCTGTTGCCAGGGGTCCAGTGGTCAAACTGGTGCAAGCACACCTGTCCAAACTCTGCACTGATTTCAGCCATTATTTTCAGGACATTGAAAATAAGTCAAAAATACTGGATTGGGTGAGGAACCCATTCATTGTGAGTGAGAGCAGCAACAGCCTTCAAGCATTGCTGCAGGAGCCTCTGATGGAATTATCATCTGACCGTGGTCTGAAGATGGCATATGCTGAGAAGACATTGACTGAGTTTTGGTGTTACGTGGAGAAGGAATATCCTGAACTGGGAAAACATGCACTGATTGAACTTTTGCCTTTTGGTTCTACTTATTGGTGTGAAGTGACCTTCTCAGCTTTAACACACATCAAAACCAAGCAGAGGAACAGACTGGACGTGGAGACCAGCCTGGTCACAGCCGTTTCCACACTGCCTCCAGAACTATCAAAGCTTATGAAAGACAAGCAAGCTCAAGTGTCTCATTAAAGCTCACATGACTGGTGAAAAGAAACTGCTAGGCCTATACTGATTCTGGATATTATTTATTATTATTAAGTGTTTTGTTCCTGAATTAAAGTTTAAATGCCTGTTTAAAGGGGACTTATTCAAAGGGGCTCCAGGTTTAAGCCTAAATGTTACAAGATATATATAGCAAAGATAAGTTGATTATTTTGATTTCATATGTATTTATTTGATTATATTATTTATTTTCAAGGCAACATATTCATTTTTATTTATTTGTATTGAGTGATTTAAGTTAACATTAAGAAAATGCCTGAGAATTAGATGTTCAAATTAAGGAGATGAAATAAAGTTATTTTCATTCAATAATCAGTTACGTTCTACTTGTGAAGGATCATCAGCACGTATGAGTGAGGGGGTACTCATGGTATGACAAAAGGCTCAGGGGGTACACAAGACAAAAAAGGTTGGGAACCACTGGTTTAAAGTATGTAATTGTTCACTTTTGCATATATCCAAATATAGCTTATCGGTTCACAATAATATAAGGCTGCACCAAACGATTCTCTTTTTAACGATTAAACTGCAGATTATTTTTTTGATTAGTCGATTAATCTATAGATTATATTTATTAAGCAATATAGCAACTATTTCCCCCAAAATAAATATCAAAAGTATCTCATTAATATTTCAATATTTTCTTCGATCATCTTCTCTTGAAAACAAAGACATGTTATAAAGATTTTGCGAAAATCATCATCAAATCAAAATCAAAATCATGTAATTATGTATTATTTTGTATCAAGTATCAAGTTTTAACAATGTCCTTTAGTGTGTGAAATATCTTACCAAAAGGTGGGTAGGGTTCAGGTGGGTTAAGTGTAGACGCGCTTCCTCCTATTACTGCAAATTAAGGGATGAAGACAACACGTAAACATGTGCCACACTTTTACATGATTTTTAAGGTAAGGAACACATTGCCTAAAGACAACAATTTACTCAAAATCTAAATAGTGATTGTTTCATTTTGCTGTCTTAATGGTTACACTGTTAATACTAATTTACACTGGATTCTGCCAGAGTTCACTGGTTCATAAAATGAACACTTTTATCAACTGCATATATGATGAGATGAACAGGAAAACAAATAACAACAGCAGCAACAAAAAGGTCCCTGAGGTCCAATTTTCGACAGCAAAGATTGATACAGAAAAACAAATCCCAAGGTCCAGTAGTTTAGATAGCACAGGTATAAGTTGGAGCAAACCCCAGAAAGAGAGAAAAGATCCATAAAGAGACAGCTGGAAAGCCAAATAATGTTAGAGAAGAGTACCCTTACCTCTGGTTGTGTGATCTTGTTTTCGGTCTGCAGGCTGCTAGTGAAGGCGGGGCTTTTATAGCTGATAAGATGCTTCCACTTTCATTCTGACTGGGCGATGACTTAGTGAATTTCTCCTCCTCCCATCTCTTCTCTGCATTCTCTGCTGAAATCATCCTCAGAACTCCCAAACTTTCAAAGTCTGTGGTCTCACAAACTACCACAATAACACACAACACAGTGAGTGCTAGATAGATGGTGCTCATAGTGGAGAGTTTATTACTTATCAACATTTGCACAAGGTCATTTTACAAAAGCACAACTCCATCTATGTGATGCCTGTTGATGTTTTACATGAACACTACATACATGTGTGGGAGGAATATGATATATTTACAAGTTGGAGATGGTGAAACAAGCTTCTTTGGTTTGTTTACTTTATGCACCAGGTAGGCCAGTAGTTTTGGTATTTTGGGAGCCAGGTGGCTGTAAAGATCAGAGATAAACCTTTTGCTATTAATGTATGTTGTTGTGCATCCTTCAAAACATTTCTGTAGTCGTGTTGTTTGTACTGTACATTTGTACTGGAGCCCAGAACCACAAGATGGAGACATTGTTACATTACATTACAGTCATTTTGCAGATGTTTTTATCCAAAGTGACTTCCAATAAGTGCGTTCAACATAGGTAGGCACATTGTTGTGTGCTTACAGCCATATAACACATAATGGAGCTACTTTTGAGTGCGAACTGATTATGTGTCTGTTGCAGCAAATTAGTGTTAAGTGGCCTTTGTCATATAAGGATCGAGAAGACATCACTCTTACAGCAATACCAGTGTTTATAAATACAAATTCAGCAAATCACAATTCAGGTGAGTCCCGATCAATTGTTTATTTCACACAGCAGTGAGTCATATATTCTTGTGCAACACTGTACCCCTCATTAAGTAGACAGCTTATCAGTGTTATCTGCTTTTAGACACAAGCGTGTATGCCCTTATGTGCTCAGGAGCAGAGTTACACAAGCAACCCAAAGTATTTTTTCCAAATACCTGAAATTAAGCCTTGTATTAATATGTTTTTATCTCAAAATCACATAATGTTGAGGAAGTCTCCCCCAAAATCAATCATCTGCCTCAGTGCGCTCAGTATGAGTGTATCAATGTCGTCATCTGGGTAGATTTCTGAATGGTAGTTCTTCACAGGAAAGATGCAGTTCAGAGGAATACCAACCAGGCAACTGAATTCCTCCATCTAAGTTTTAAAATGGGAATATTCATAAATGAGTCAGTTATCACCTTCCATCAATAACTGCAAAATAGTGACCAAAGTGTTTAGAAACTAAGTTAAATTTCAGCTGAAGTAACAAATGTGAACTCATGTAGGAAATCACTTAAAAACTTACTGTTTCCTTCAGGAGTTTGCTCTTGTACACATTGTTGATGTTTGTTTTGGTCTCTTGGCAGGCATGATCGATTTTGGTTAGAACAGCCATCTGGGGAATGTCTGCAGGTACAAAGCAGAAACCATTCAATCCTTTGAGCTCGTGATTTTTCATGGACTTAGAGAGATTTCAATGAACCCAACATGGAGCTTTGAATCGACACAGAGTAATGATGTCTGCTCTTACTCAAGTCACTGGCTGCTTCTCTGACCTCCTTCATCTTCTTTATAACGTCATCAGGGGTTATAGGTATTGTGTCAGCAGCAATGACACAAACTAGAACATGAACTTTGTCATTGAGAGTGGGCTCTCTGTTGTAGCCTGGATCATTTTCTAACAACTTTGAGTGAGAGTTGAACTAGAAAACATAGAAAAATGTATTAAAACGAGGTGCTGTATTTTAAGAAAAACAGATCACATATCCAGATTGAATTATTGAATAATGTCAGACGAATGAAAAAGGTTGCAGTAATTGTACCTTGTAATCTTCCTTCACATGACCTTTCATGGCCAGTTTGATGTCTTCCACACCGACTCCGTTAGATTCAGCATGCTGAAGGCCCATGATGTCATTAAAGACAAAAGGGTAGATGGTTTGGTGGTTTTCCTTCTGGAATGTGTAAGTTGTGTACTGTAAACCAAAACAATTTGATTATTATGACAATTGTGATCACATGATGTTGAAAAATACTGATGATCTTTTCTGCACAATGCTTGTAGTTACATTGATTCTTTGTAATCATGAACTTATAATTAAATATGCCCACAATTATTCATACTCTTTTGGTGAAGCAGTCACCAGCTGTTGAATTAGCCAAAGCTCTCCCAGTCATTCTGCCTTGTAAAACAACGTCGACAGAGTTGATGAAACTGGACTTGCCAGAACCAGCTGGACCATGAAGCAGAACTCTGATATGTTGGGCCTCTGTGTTGTGAGGTTGGTAATTCTTCACATATTGCTGATTTTTCTCTTTGATGCTGTTCAACAAAGAAAAGAAAATCAGTTTTTACATAATTATACAAACTTTCTGTGGTCAGTGCATCCATAAGCAGGAAATTAAGCCTCACCCAACAAAGATGGCACAGATAGTTAGTTTGTTTGTTGGTAGTAGTTTTTGTGTTTCTCTGCAGTGGTCTCCAAACAATGTGATGTGTGTGTAGGCTTCTTTTACAAAAACAACTTTCCTCCACCCATGTGACTGATCTTGAAATACACGAGATCATGTAACTGTGACTATAAACAAACACAGGTGTCTGGCTAGATGGTAGTTGGTAAGTGTGTGTGTGTGTGTGTGTGTGTGCGTGTGCGTGTGCGTGTGCGTGTGCGTGTGCGTGTGCGCTCTTGCCACCTGCTTCCTGCAGTCACTGATCAGCTCATAGTCTTGCTTTGTTGTACAGACCAGGTGAAGACCAGCAAGTCAGACCTTACAAGAATAGATTGATATTTCCCTTCACTCTAAGCACTTACACTTTGATCTGGGTAAATAATTATTCTTCCATATTGACTCAATCTTTGCATGAAAACACAAACCAATATATTACTATTTTTATTTTGGTTTTATGCGAGTGACAATCAGCATCAGCATCCACAACATGTAGTCACTTTATATCAAGTGACTCTGTCTTTAGTCATGCTGTAATCATTCAGGGTCCTTGAGGAAATCATCTCCGTAGTCGAGTATGCTTCCCAGTGCAGACAGGATCAGTGTATCCACATCTGCATTGACTCTGGTCTCTGAACTGTAGTTCTTCACGAGGAAGATACAGTTCAGCGGTAACCCCAGCAGAAGACTGAATTGCTCAGCCTAAGTATTAAAAGAACAGAACGTGGTGTGATAACCAAAGCAGTCATGTTTACAAATAAAGTATCAAAAAATTCAGAACAACTTCAAATGTACCTTTTTCTGCAGGTATTCTTCTTTGTAGGCATTCTTTGTGTCACTTTTGACCGTGGGACAGTCTACATCTATTTTGGTGAGAATAGCGATTTGTGGAATCCCTGCAGATACAGAACATGTAAGATATAAGTGATTTTAAGGTATTTTGATTTATAGAAGCCCAAAGTGAGCACGGTGATGGCAAACAATGGGTGATACCCATCCTCTGCTCTCACCCATGTCCCCGGCGGCCAGTCTGACCTCCCGCATCTTCTGCACAAGGCCCTCACTCAGTAGAGACAGTGTGTCGATGGGAATGACACAAACCAGAATATGAACTCTGTCATCTAAAGTGGGGCTCTTGATGAAGTGTGGGTCATTTTTGCTGATACTTGATCCATATTTGAACTAGACAACAATGACAACACATACAAATAAATGTTAAATCTAAATAATAAGTCAAAATAACAAAGTTTTAAGAATGCAGTGATTGTACCGTATAACCCTCTTTCACATGTCCCTTCATGGCCAGTTTGATGTCCTCCACACTGACTCCCCTGTTAGACGCTTCCTCCAGGCCCATGATGTCATTGAAGACAAAAGGGTAAATGTGTTCTGATGTTCCGATGGAGATTTTGTAGGTTCTGTACTAAACCACATTTAGGAAACATGTTGTTGGGATCACTGTAAGCTTTGATGGTGCAGGCACATACAATAACTCCTTGGAAATGAATTAATAATCCATCCAGATATGCTTACTCTGGTGGTGTAGCTTTGTCCACTCATTGCGTCTGCTCCTGCTTTGACACTAATTTTGCTGTGTAAAGTACTGGTGACAGAGTTGATGAAACTGGATTTGCCAGCACCGACCGGCCCATGAAGCAGAATTCGAAGTTGATGGACATCTTTGTTGCCAGGGGTGTAATTATTCACTTTCCTAAAAAGTGTGTTGTTTTCACTGTGCAAATAAAATAAAAAATGACATGAAATTGCATTCAATTGTTGCCACCATTGAGTATACACACAATCAATACAAGCTACTGCATTTTGAATTGTTGTGTGATGGAAATTGTTGTCTGGGAAAACAAACTTTCCTCCATTCATTTCACTCCTTCCTTCATTAAATGGTTAATAAATCTCCCCTCCTGACAGCGATGAATCAACACACCCTGACCCACACTGAATCAACCCTCCATCCTGTGTCAGAGTTTAATTTAGGAAAGAATCTCATCCATGGTTGCCAGTCAGGTTTGTCTGCATGCTTGACTGCAGTCAGGTGTGTCTGCATGCAGAAACATCCTCACTTTAAAAGCAAATTCTCTGAAAACTTGATTGAAAACTGTTGCAATAAACTATACTGCCATGCTGGAGATCCCTCACATACGGATTGATGCTCTATTGCAGGGGTATTCAACTAAAATTTGAAGAGGTCCAGTTAGAGTCCTCTTTCCTCTGTCTGCACTGAGAGTCGCAATGTTTATCTTTTTGAATGCACAGATTTGATCGGCTGAGAAGCATCACGTGAGTGGCGTAACTCGCACGTGATTGGTTTATAAATTTCCTGGTCCACGATTGGTCAAGTACATCACGTGGGTGAGCATCACGTGGGGGGCTTAATTCGCACGCGATTGGTTAGTAACAGGGAAATAATGCCCAGAGCCACAACATCCTCTATTTAATGCAATTGCTCTAAAAACCTGAACGAACTATGCTGTTATGCCGGAGATCTCACACATACGTACATACTGCCATCTGGTCACAGATACGTTTTGCATATTATTAGACACAAAAACTAATGTATCCCCCGCTACCATTGGCCTCTTAAATAGCATCTTGTATCTTTTGTTTGGTTTTAACCTTTCACATCTTTAAGCGTTTTCTTTCACTCTCTTATAAAGAACACACTGACACAACATTAACTTTTCAGAGTACTTACTCCCAGATTATTTCCCTCCACGGCGTACTACCACCTGATGATAAGAACAGAGTCAATGTTGACAAAATGATTTAGTGAACATGCCTGTATGAAGAGGTGACGTGTCAGCACTTACCTCCACCCATTGCTGTAAAACAAGATATTTCGATTGTGAAAGGGGACATTGCTAGGAGGTGGTTTACAACAAAAATCATTTCTTTTTATGTACAAAAATGTTTACCCCCACCCCAAAAACAAATGTGCAGAGGGCATCAGATGTAGAGTGCAGTGAGGAAAAGCCTTACCTCTCGTTCTGTGCTCTTGCTTTCGTCTGCAGGCTGCTAGTGATGGCGAGGATTATATAGCCGATGAGATGCTTTCACTTTCATTCTGACTGGGCGATGTCTAACACAATAGCAGTAAAGCAAACCGGTCAAAAAGCAGCCCGAAAGCAGTCGAAAGCAGCCCTTGTAATGTCCTCCCCAAGGACCAAAAAAGTTGATAAAATGTTTGTTTTTTCATCAAATGGTCTAAAAATGATGGGAGTTGTTTGATACAATGCTTTCATGGTTAGCAGAAAGTTGAAGTCATTTGATTGAATTTTGGTTGTTTTATTGAATTTCATAACTCCTTTCCCCTCTGCGGCCAAAATGACCCTCCAGCACCATACTGCTTTCCAACACATCTATGATCTTGGATGTTTGATGTGTGTGGTCAAGCAATGGTTAGTTGATAATGGGACAACAACAAGAGGTGTTTCACAGGGCATTTCACATTTGAGTCTGAGAGAGACAGGCAGGACAAGATGAGGCAGAAGCACTATACTGCACAGGAAGCTCCTGAGCTAATATTTAACCATGTTGTAGAAGAGAATGACCAGGAGGACAATGTTGCCAATAACATAAAGAGGAGGAAGAATCAATTGATGATCCAACATACAGACCACAGATGTATGGGACAAGTGCATGTCTCTCCTGTCGCTGATGTACGATCCAGACACTGATGTGACTGTGGATGAGCGCCTGGTCACCTTCAAAAGGTGGCTGTCTAATCAAACAGTACACCCCGAGTAAACCCGGGAAATATGGGATAAAGATATGGGCAGCATGCGATGCCAGGTCCATGGAACATGCAAGTATTTGGGGCGGCAGAAGCCCGAATCCCTGCCTTACTTTACCTACTTTTATGTAAACAAGGTCTATTGGCCCTAAATTCTAAAATTAAGGGACATTTTTGTGGTAATGGGTTGGACTGGAGGCAGAATAAAGGTGTAACACAAAATCTATTGAAAATATTTACTTTATGCTTTAAAAAACGGGAGATCCCTCACATACGGATTAATGCACTACTGTCTATACTCTCTACTGTAAATACTAGTGGATTGAACTCCAACGTCCTTCCATAATCTTCCACAGCTTTAAGCTTTTCTTTCACTTTTACATTACATTGCTTATGAAAATGCAACCTCACTTGACCACTCCGAGTATCAAGCACACACTGACACAACAGTTTTTGAGAACTTACTCCTGGGTTATTTCCCCTTTGCCTGTTCCTTTTTTGTTATCAGTTGTGTTCAATTTCTGTTGTTGATTGTAATCCTCTCCTGTTTTGTTTCATTAGTTATTGTTACTTCAATTCTGCCTTTGTGTTTTTTATATTGTTGCTCATGCTTGTGTGTGTGTTTAGTTTTCCTTTGCTCCATGTTTCCCTCACCTGATCCTCATCTCCTTGTTACTGTGTGTATTTATACTCCTTGTTTTTCATTGCCCCTTGCCAGTGTGTTGTGTTTCCCTGTCTGTTGCACAGCTCTTGGTCCCTGGTTCTGGTACTGTTCTTTTTCTGGTACCCTGTCTTGTCATTAAACTGCCTTTATGTGTAATATATGTGTGGCTCTGCGTTTCATAGGCTTGTACCTGTACTTTGCTCAATGACAATAAAGTTGAATCTTATCTAATCTCTGTGAAGAAGTCCTCTGAAGTCTTCAACCTTTGTATTCGCCGTACCCTGTGACATATGTTCATAAAATGTAAATGTCAGTTCATACAGTGACTCTGAGTTTAGCTGAGTGATGTGTGACACCATACTGACAAAGCAAACAGGTTTGACCTGTTCTGTCCGTGCTGTTGTTGGACTGATTTGTTTAGACAGGCGAGGGGACACAGGGACTGGAGTTGCAGTGTGTCTTGTTGTAATGTCAATGGTGAATGTGCGATTAAAATAGTGTGCTTCACCACAACCATTCTCTACGCCCTGGGGACTGAAGTGCTTCGAAATCACCAGAGAATACGTTTACTCGATCCAAACCAGGATGTATTAGGATGTATGAGGAGAATTTGTGAACACTGACACCTGCTGGTGATAATGATAATGGTACCATTTCACCACTTGTTACAGCGTGATTAAAAACCCCACTTAAATTGATAAAGAAATCCATGAATTTTAATGTGTAGTTACGCAAATCAGACAAAAAGTACATTTTGATGTATTTATACAGTATGAAGCTAAAATGTCAAGGTTTGAAAAGTGAGCAACATGGTCAGACACAGCACCGCCCATTGTGCTGCCCGAATATGTGCTGCCTTTAGGAAACCTACCTTTGATTAATACGCAGAATTGTCTCCAATCTGCTGAGGATCAGGACACTTGTGTGTCAAACACACAGGTTAGTAAGTGAATAGTCACATTATAAGTTTAAAATATGTTGATAATAATCATGAGGAAGCAGTGGCGAAGGTGTAGGACATAACTTGTGTCTACATATGTTTTATAGTAAGTGCTGGATCAGTTTGTCATTTCTTCACATGCTTGGGCGATCTCACAATCGCTTGTATATGTAGACGAGATTGCTGCAATTAGAACAGCGATGCTCCACATCTTTACAGGCATCCAGACAGAATGGGATGCAGCAGCAGAGAAAGCACCTGTAGGGGGAAACAACAGATTGATTTTGGCCCGATGATGAAAGCCAAAGCCTCCCATGTGCAGAAACTACGGGTATTTTTACCCAAAGATGGTGAGGCCACCACAGATGGCCCAGGTCATCAAGCCTGATTGGAACTCCGTCTGAGTGATCACTGTCTGGTGGCAGTGAGGACACACAGTCTGGCCTGGGATGTCTCGCAGTTGGGGGGTCACCACCATGTGAGTCACTGAGGATTATAGATTCACAAAACACAAAATAAAGGGTTTTAGCAGAAATCCGCAGCATTACAGCTTCAGATTTCTGTCATAAGGTTAAATGCTGACCCCTGGTGGACATATGCAGGTAGATACGTACATGTAGAAAAGATTCAAAACATTTCAGTGTTTTATGTTTAGTGTTCATTTTGAATGAAAATGTGCATACACACATCAATGTAGATAAATAAATAAATTGATGCTCAATTAGGGTAAGTGTAGTTAGTAGTTAGTACGCAAAGTACTAACTACACTAACCCAAAATGACCAGCACAATTGTTGCTGTTGTGAGGAGGTCCTGTGGTTTAACCAGCCTTCATATGACACATTTTCAGGAAGTCAGGCCAATAACTCAGCTGCATTGCAGAAATGGCCTGGGATTGAGAAGGTTCCCGTTTCGATGCTAAACTCCTCCTACCATACGATCATTTGGCAGACGCTTTTATCCAAAGCGACTTACATTACATTACCACCCTTCGCAGAGGGGGGAGCAATTGCGGGTTCGGTGCCTTGCTCAGGGGCACCTCGGCAGGGACTCCGGTTCCCAAGCGGAAGCTCTACCCACTGAGCTACTGCCTGTCTTAGTTATTGGAGTGTAACTAAGACACAGAACCCCTAACTGCTCCTGATGTACAAGTTATTATTATAACCATCAAATAGGAAACCTTCTGTGAAGTCTTATGCAATAGGTTTGTGTTGGTAGGATATACATTATACATGGAAACTCAACAAGTTTTGAAGCCGTGGCGTTACACAACAAGAACAAGCACTGAACAAAAGCCTCTTATGCACACAAGTTAGAAATGTTCTATTCAGACTTTCAGATCAGTTTGGGCAGGTGACAAAGGTTAGCCTATTTGCCTGTGGTCGGTTGTGCTTGTTTTGCAGATGTGTACTGAAACAGACAAACCACAATGCAGATGCACAAACATGTGGTTGGTTTCGGTCCCAAAGATGTAGAAGAATGTTGAACTGTACTGTGCAGTGTGTGTGACTGTGTGTGTACGAAAAGGAGAGAACTTTGCAGTGTGTTGTGAATTAAAAATGTCTCCATGCGTGTAGACGTGCTCGACTGCATGCATGTATTGCTTTGCATGAATAAATCAACAACAGCTTTAATAAACACACCTGTTGCGGTAGGTCCTGGAACGCCAAGTGGAGCAGGTCCTGTAAAAGACCAGCATTTACATATAGCGCTTTTACATGAAGTAGAGACACGGATGTTATTGAAAGCAAGACTTTAAACAACAACCTGTTATTTAAAGCACCTAACTTTAAACAACAATGTGTTATTTTGTAAGCGATGACGATGAATTTGAAATGACAATGAAAGTGAAAGTATAGTCAGTCACAGACCTGCCTGGTATGGAGGCTGTGGATATGCCTGGGGGGGGGCAGAGTAGCCAGGCTGAGGGTAGAGGCCTGGCTGAGGCATCGGTGGACCCCCGTAGGTCAGGGGCGGCCCTGGGTAAGGTGGCGCTGTTTCCTGTGGCGGGAAGGATTTCTCCATCTTCAAAGAGCTTTACTGCAAATGGGGAAACAGGTGTTACCTGTTATTATCTTTCTTGACCTTCAAAGAAATGAAACTAGTAACTTTACAGAATCCAAACCAGAGGAGACGTCTCGATTAAAACCAGATGGAATAATAGCTTCAGAAAAACTTCAGGGCCAAAAAAATATCTTGTAAAAAAAAAAGAAAAGAATATCAAGCCAAACTTGTAAGTATATAGTTATTACTTGAGAGATGATGTCACTGTAAATGGCTGCCTTCATAAACAGCACAAAGAGCAAAGGGATGGCGGAAATTTGGAATCTCTGGAGGATAACGTGTCATTTGAATTTGAATCCCGATCAATTTCACTTCCCCATTCATGTGTGAGCATATGTCAGCCTCCCTACCAGAGCATAACACACAACTAAGGCGTTTCACAGCATTTAACAACACTCACTTAATTATAATGCGTTCCACAGTACACAACTCATAAACCGATAAACCTCACATTCTGATTCCTGCTTGAACGATTGTGTGTCAGGCAGATTTGATCAGTTGGCATCATCACTGTTTAAGTCTGCGTTCCAACCATGTGATCTGGACGGGGATTTAAAGAGGCCAGGCAACGTTTGCTGTGGGGGAAAGTTGGGTAACGAAATCTAAACGCTATCACTCTTGGTCAAATTCAGAAATGAAGTGAAGTGATTTACGCTAGTCATTTCCAGTAACATCCGCCTTGTGGGAGGGAAGTGGATCAAGCCTAAGTGTATATCAGACACACACACACACACACACACACACACACACATACACACACACACACACACACAGAGAGAGAGAGAGAGACACACACACACACACAAACACTTTGATAAGATTGTGTTGAAGACATTCTTGCCACTTCCTGTCCATCCAGAGCCTTTTACTCATGTATGAACACACAGTCCATTAGTGTGGAGAGAAGAAAGTGTCCACATTTGATCCTGGTTTTGCCCACAGTGAACAGACCCACTCAGTACCCGCCAGCCTGGCTGTGTTTCACCATAAATCCATACTGAATCAATTACAGCGACATGTCTCAGATTCCTGGGAAAGTACTCTTACTGACCACGGTAACAAAGTACTGCCTCACCCTGTTTCGCCCCGACATGGCTGGCGAGGTTTTACAGCATCGAGAAAAGAACAATTAAACCACTATCTTTAAAACACATAAGATGGCAAACAACCACAGTGTTTACATTCTGCTCAAACACACACACACACACACACACTAACGGTCCTACTGCTTTAGATATGTAAACAAAAATCTACTTCACTTACTTGTGACTCTCCAGGCAAAAACAACAGAGTTTTGGAATGTTTCCCTGGAGCAGGCGAGCACTGGGCGAGGCAGGAAGAACGACAGAAATACAAAAACTTTTGAAAAAACGAGAGAGAAGAGGAAGAGGGAGTCTGGGCAAGAGTTAAAGCACAAGTAACGGATTTGTTAAGAGACAAAGCTGAAGAGGGGAGGGGCGTTTAGAGGAAGGCACTCTTGATTTTTCCTACACGTCCGAGCAGCCGTCAGCGTCATGAGGCCTCAACCCTCCTCCTCCTCCTGTTTGAGTGCAATGCTATTGATGATGTCACTTGTAACTTGATCCTGGGTTCCTATCAGCACCAGTACGAGTAGAGAGGCATAACTGTGTTTGTTCAAATATTGAACAAACGATTATGCTAAGCATGCTGGGGGCCACAACAGAGACAAGTGTGGGAAGTTGTGCTCTGTTTGCTTATGTATGTTATGGTTTCTATTCTTTTCATTGCTCTCACTTAAACCTAGCTAACAAAACAGACGACTCCCAGCTGCTACACAGGTTTTACAAATGTACGAAACACGGCGCACAATCCGGGCTTCTCCTCACCACTGGATCTGGGTTAATGATTAGACGGTCGTGATGAATGTCGATTGCGAAATTGTTTGATGACTAGAGTGTGATGGTTGAACTTCTCACTCTGACTGTCACACCTTCATGTATGTCAGTGTGGTCTCACAGGGGAAACTTTGACAAAGTTGCATCTTAAGACGGAGGTAATACTTTTGCTGTTGTCTGTAATTAATTCCACGCTTCAGACAGGTTAGCTTACTGCAATACACTGTTTGCTGGCACTGCTTCCTTTAGCCTTTAATTAGCTCCTTGGCTAAGCAATAAATGTTTTCTTCCTGAGTAGGATGCAGCTTTTAGTAGAATTAAAAACACATGTTTCTCTCTCCCTCCCTCTCTCTGTCTCTCTGTCTCTCTATCTCTCTATCTCTCTCTCTTTATCTCCCTTCCTCCCTCCCTCTCTCTCTCTCTCTATCTCTCTCTCTTTATCTCCCTTCCTCCCTCCCTCTCTCTCTCCCTCCTCTCCCTCTCTCCTTCTCTCCCTCTTCCTCTCTCTCTCTCTCTCTCTCTTATGTATTTCCGGGATTAAATATCTGATAAGCATAATGGCTTCTAAAAGAGTATTTACATCCTTGTGTTCATTTGTGACCAGATTCAGGACCCTGGAGATGACTTCATGTCTTGTGAAGGTGAAACATTTGTCAACCATTAATCCAGATAAAGTCTGTCCAGGGACTCTCAATCATCGCCATCCTCCCGCTACACTGAGACCTTTGATTTTATAACTTGGCGAACAGAAGATATTTTTCCACCATGACAGCAAATTCAAATCAGCTGGATCCATTGGGCTGTTCTGGAAAGCAATTAATTGTTTCAGGCAACCTTTACACCTTTATGACTCCATATTGAGTGAACTCAGCAACACCCAGTGCTTGTTGATGTGTGGCAACATCACATAGGTAATGCAAGAATGGAAAGTTTCTCTTGAGAACAGATCAACCAGCCCCTCCACCCCCTCAGATGTCTCATTCTTGTACTTTCCATGCAAGCACTGGCCAGATGAACAGTGCTCTTTGAACTGAGAGGATTAAGAAGAAGGAAAAAAAGAGGGAAAGAAGCAGCGAGATGGAATTTTGATACAATTGCACCATACAGGATATCCTAGATTTAGAACATCCAGAAAACTCGTTAGATTTGAATGTGGACATTTCAAAGGTGATGTAATGCTCTCTGGTGTTTGGAAATGAAGCGGACCGCACCCACGATTTCACACTGATGAACATACGACTCTGTTTGCTTACATAGAACCTCATTTCTGGACACTTTGAGCCGGTGTGAACGCTCCAGCCGCAAACACATGACTGTGACACATGAGGGCCCGGTGACAGGCTAGATGACGCTGAGGACACTGAGAGGTCACAGGGTTGTCACAAGACCACAAGCAAAACACAAGTGGAATGTTTTCAGTCAGAATATTGAAAATTGGGTGCATGTGCGCATTGTGTGGCCACTAGATGGCAGCATAATTGCAACATTTCCTTTCCCCCTGGGCTAGGGAAGAAGAATGCTGGGTCACCTTAAGGACACTTCAGTGGAGAGAGAGAGAGAGGGAGAGAGAGAGAGAGAGAGAGAGAGAGTGAGTCTTGCTGTCTTATCAAAGGACTCACCAAAACTCAGGCTGAGTCAAATTGGGCTCATAACTATGAATGAGTTTGTGCTAATGTTTCCTCTGTCATCATGGTTTGATCAACCCCAGACAAACCAGGGGGATCTGTCGGGACAGAGAGTCAAGTAGGAGAGACTTCTCACCCACTTATTCATGTAGTGACACGTCGTGCTTCCTCTTCTGCCTGGTTGTGTCTCGTCTTGGGTGGCAAACAACGTTTGTCACATGCTTGACGAGTCAAAGTATTCAAAGGTTCAATTAGAAAACACAAAATGACGTACAACATATGGTCATGAAAATGCTTACAACAGTGTCAGACTCTACAGCTGCTCAAATATACAATAGTGATGTCATCAAACTGGCAAAATGACAATACTGATGTCATCCGACTTTGACTTCCATTCAACTTGATTCAGTCAGTGTGAGACTTTGACCTCTGGGAGGCGCTATAGAGTCACACAAAGCGTTATTAGTTAACCCTTCATTCCAACTGCAATACCCAGTTTTAACCCTAAAATCTTATCTGCATCACCCCCATGGTTGAGACTTTAAATTCCCAGCGTTTCAGCATGAAGTCGGACTTTCACTTTCCTCTAAGCTTGCTGTCAATGAAGCGGCCCTGTTCAACGTGTCTTTTATTCAAATGTCTCCGCTGTAAACTTTGACACGAGCAAATTATCCCAACCTGACAGAAAGGAAAGAAAAACTATTTAACAATTTGACTGTGTGTGTGTGTGTGTGTGTGTGTGTGTGTGTGTGTGTGTGTGTGTGTGTGTTTCCTAAAAAATACCTCTTGCATAAGATAATAACGGCTAAGAAAGAAAGATTATTAATTAACTCATTTCTCTCCTCTATACCTCCAAATACCACACATTTGTCTCCACTTTCTGTGTACACACTGATTTGACGTATGTATAGATGTGTGAGCAGGCCGCTCCGTTGGCAAACACCACGGATGAGCATAAGGTGGAAGTAAGAGATCCAAGCCTTTATGTACTCGTTGTGTCATATGGTGCCGTTCCTCTCAATGCGATGCTTGTGTTGTATGAGAATCCGTTCCCCGACCCAGCCCAGCCCAGCGCAAGCAACTGATCAGTAAACAGAAGTGAATAGCACACAGCTGACCCCTGACAAATCTACTACCCTATAACTCTCTCTCACACACACACACACGCACACACACACACAGACACACACACACGTGCATAAAGCTTATGACTGATAAGCGTTTCAGGTGACAGGGCATCAAACTGGGAGCGGCCTGAGCAGAGCTTCCATATTGGCCATAATACTTACACACACACCGGCAGCAGAAACGGAAGGAGTGACTGAAGGAGAAATCAGCTTCACTTTAAAAAGGAAACAGTAAGCGAACCGAGACCAAAGCGACGACTCAACTTCAGGATTGACTGAATTTAAGGTTCTCCCAGTAGAATTACCATGGAAAGAGTGGACCCTCGGACCCTGTACGTGCCTGTGGGCATTGTGCGGATACTACAGGTGGTCCTCACCTGCGTCACCTTCAGCCTGGTGGCGTCGGTGGGCCACAGCGATCACTCGTTCTGGACGTGGTGTATGTTCACTTGGTGTTTCTGCTTCTCGATCAGCGTACTCATACTCCTCCTGGAGCTCACTGGCCTCAGCGGAAGCCTGCCCATCTCCTGGGATGACTTCAAGGCAGCTTTCGCCATGTTGGCAACTCTGATGGTCAGTGCAATTAATTTGTGTAATTGTGTAGTTGTCTACGGATTATACAGTATTTGTTCTCTGAGATGTTACGTTACTGAGCTGTAAAAGGTTATAGGTTCTGAACGAGGAAAAAATAAGAACAGTGGGATCTCGAATCAGCTGCTGCAACGATTGTGATCAGTCCAACAGAAGAGTTTCATCTATATGCAATCTGTAACAAGTGGAACTTTTAACTTTCCAAACCAAAGCATTTGGCGTTTGAACTCCACTTCAGGCTTTATCGGGGCAAAGTTTGATTGTAGACAGTAAATCAGCACTCTGCACTGTGAGACAAAGTTCACATGTGACTGGTGAAGAAAGTGAAAAGTCCCAACCACAGGACACACACACGCTCAGGAGACCAACACAGAGCAGAAAGCCCAGAGAATGTTGGGCTCAGCAGGCAACTATTAACTATCATATTAAAGCAATAAACAGATTGATCTGTGACGACAAGGACCTGAAATATCAGGGTTAAATCATGTAATGTATGTTTGGCAACAACAATGATTATCACAGCTTAAACGTTTTGATCTTTCTCTCAAACAGGTGCTGGCAGCGTCCATCATCTACGCCTTGGTCTTCACCTGTTCTTCCTGTGAAAGACAGATTGGCGCTTGCGTAACTTCCTGTCTGGCCTTCATCCTTTATGCCATTGAGGTCGGGATAACCAAGGCCAGACCCGGCGAGCTCAGCCACTTCCTGTCCACAGTGCCGGGCCTCCTCAAAGTTGTGGAGGCCTTTGTGGCGTGCATCATCTTCATATGCTTCCATGGGTTCCCTTACTCCAATTTTCCCGGACTCCAGTGGTGCATCGCTGTCTACTCGATCTGCTTCATTTTTTCCCTCCTCATCCTCCTTGCTACCATATTCCGCCTGTTGTCCCGCTTCCCTGCATCGCTGAACAGGGCGCTGATATTCTTTAATGCTCTGGCCGCGTTGATGTACTTGACAGCTGTGGTCATTTGGCCATTTTACACCCTTAAGGACTATCCCAGGCCGAGCATCTGCAGTGGACATAGGTTTTGTCAGCCATGGGATAATTTAGTAGTGATCGCTTTCATGACTTGTGTCAACTTTATTGCTTACATTGTTGATACTGTTTACTCTGTCAAGCTCATGTTCTTTGTAAGTACATAAGTTTTGATGTATCTCCAGCAGTCTTTGCTTTACATTCAAGTGATTTTACAAAGTCTTTGGATTTTTAGGTTGTTTACATCTGAGCTGAGTCAGTGAAATTGAGGTTTTGGAAATCTTTATGCAGCATTTTGGTGTATAAAGTGTGGTGTTCGCTGTGCATTGCTGTAGGTCTTTGAATGGACACTTATGCAACCCTGTGCTATTACTATCAACAGCCTTGTAGATTTCTTACATTGCTCTCTCAGCTACTTCACCATAAAGACATGTTTGAGATGTTCCAGGGTTAAATGTGGAAACGTATTTGGTGAACGTGTTTGTATCAAACTAAACTGTCAAACTATACAGGAGGTTTTAGAGGCTTTTTTTTCTTTGCAATGTTCAGCACAGGGATCCAGAGAGGTCCATTCAAACGCTGACGGACCTGGTAAGTGAATGCCACATATCTCCAAAATGCTGCAACATGAAAACAAATAATGTCACTGACCCAGTTTGTACACAAGTGACCAGAAAATCATAGCATTTTTTATCTAATTGACAGAGAATCACTTTCAGTACCTTATGTCTAACTATTATTAATAAGATCATTCACTGTATATATCATTATGATTCAAAATAGTTTTAGGGATGCTGTATTTGTGTCAAACACTGTATTTTCTTGTGTGTTTTGGGTTAATTGTATGAAATAACAATGGATGTGTCCGACTTTTATCCTCAAACTGATCATTGTCTGTTCTATTATTTCAGCATGTGTGGCATATTAATAAAAGTCACGGAGCTCTAAGTGTGTGTCTGTGTGTCTTACTGCAATGTTACAACAGCATGAGCATTATTTGCTTACTGCAGTAGTGCCCTGTAAAGATTAACCACAAGTATGACATGAACACGATGTGAATAATGAGTTTAATTGAAGGAATAGGAGCAGCAAGACCCCAACCCACACAAGGTGGGATCTGGAATGCATGGCAGAGATCTAATCGTGTTGAAAACATGAGGACGGTTTATCTTAATGATCAATCAAGTCAAATAACCTTTGATCAGTCAGGAGATTTACTGCTCCCATCAAAGTCAAAATGAAAGCAACTAACCACCCTGGAGAGTTTTCCTATAACAAGACTGTGAACAAGGTAGAAAGAGAGAGGAGAGGAAGAAAGAAGAGAAAGAAAGGGATGAGAGAGTGCAGGTAGAGTAAAGGTAAGGTAATCGAGTATCTATGTCAGTGCTTCATGAGGGCTTGTGTTCTTACTTGTTATAGGAGATATAACAAGGTGAAGTGGTCGATTTTTATAAAGTAGTAAATAGTCGGATTTCTGTACAAATGTCTGACTGTTATCTGTCAAATCTGCTATAAATCAAAACACTTAAACACTTAAACTACCCAGAAACCATAAATCAAGCGCACCCAAGGACAGGATATGCAGTCCTTGTTGGGTGACCCACACACACCCCGTCAATGTTGTAGATTAGCTTTGGAGCAGCTCACGGTTGAGGACCAGAGTCCAGTGTGTGTGGTGAGGCGAGGGTGGTAACACCCAACCAGTGTCCAATCAGTGGCTTTGAAACGGGACCATAAACCGCCCAGATAAGCCCAGGATGCTCTGTTTGAATACACACACCCCAACTCAAATCACACACCTACTTTGTCTCTTTTCTACATCGACGTCTTGAATTAGCAACAGGAGCGGAGTGTCCGAGCGTCTCGCTGTGCAGGGAAACACGCAGGGACGAGACACCACAGGTCTGGAAGGTGGACAGAGTTCATCGAAGTCAGAGAGCGTCTGGGAGTGCAGCCATGATCACTGTGAACGTGCGCTCGCTGACCCAGCCTGTGGGCATCGTGAGAGCTGTGGCGACTGTCCTCACCTGTGTGTCTTTTAGCCTGGCAGCCACTGTGGTAACCTCTGGATCTTCCTACTGGGCGTGGTGCATGTTCACCTGGTTCTTCTGCTTCTTCTTCAGCCTCCTCATCCTCATCCTGGAGTTCAGCACCCTCAGTGAAAAAGTACCATTTTCCTGGGACGACTTCACCGCCGCTTTTGCCATACTCGCGGCCCTCATGTGTCTGACGGTCTCCATCATCTACCCCACTTTCTTCACCTGCAACACCTGCCACCTGCAGATCGCCGCCACCGTGGTGTCCTGGCTCAGTTTCGCCGCGTACGCCGGCGAAGTGGTCCTGACCCGCCGCCGTCCAGAGAGGACAGAGAACAGCGGCTTCCTCTCCACTGTGCCAGGTCTAATGAAGATGCTTGAGAGCTTCCTCGCCTGTCTCATCTTCACCTCTCTGGAGCCACACCAGTACTCCAAGTCCTCAGCGCTCCAGTGGTGCGTGGCTGTGTACTCCCTGTGCTTCATCTTTACCATCCTCATCATCGTGGTCAGCACAGGACGGCTGGCCTCCTTTTTTCCAGTCCCCTTTGACAAGCTGGTGACCATCTATAACACGGTGGCGGCGGTGATGTACATGACAGCCATGGTGATCTGGCCTCTGTACAGTCTGTGGAAGAGTAAAAGGCCCAGTGATTGTGGCCACCACTGCCCCTGGGACAAACTGGTGGTGGTCAGCTTCATGACTATTCTGAACTTTATTGTTTACACCATAGACACTGTCTACTCTATTCTTCTGGTGTTCTGTATGAAGGACCAGTGACGCTTCTCACACTGAGCGCTATACAATTGATTGTGAATAGAATTGTTTATGTTTTACATTGTGCCTTTCTATGAACCTTAATTTATTATTATTATTATTATTATTATTATTATTATTATTATTATAGAAAATAATGACAGCAATAATGATAATGGTAATCTATAACATTAGAAATATGGACTCCATTGTGTTTTGATAAAGCATCCGGCCCTATCACAGATGAGGAGGTACAATAGGTAAAATCTTTCCGCACTGGCAGCCATTACCATATAAAAAAAGTGTGTTAATGATTAAAGCAAAAGTATCACTGCAATAAAAAATACCAGCCTGGCTGAACTTTGGATCCTTATACACAAGTGATCAAACACAGTGCAGGTTATGATACTGAGCTTTTACTGTCCACTATGTAGTTTATTGCAGTGTAGTTTGATGTCCTGTGTTGGTTTCTGTTGGAAGGATCAAGAATTAGTCATGGTACCATAACGCCATAAGGAAATCGATGTATTTCCTAACATTGACGGTGGTTGTCTTTTCATTCGGGCCTGCTGCTATTTTTTGTAAGAAATTCCCAAAAACCTGTGTGACATGAGTGCACACAGGTTGTGCAGAAACACCTTCCAGCACACAAGAATGGCAAGTGAAAGATGAGACGGGAGGAGAGGAGAGAGAAGATTGGTGAGACGGACAGAGGATTATCGGGGATGGAAGGGACAGAAAAGACTGTGCAGGCCATTAAAAAAAGTAATTATCAGGCAGCAGCATGTTCTCTTTTTGTTTCTCTCTCTCTCTTTCTTCTTTCAGCTTCTCCTTTTCTCCCTCAGCTATGTGCCAGCCAGTGAGGGAACGTGGAGAAAAGCCTGACGTCAATGGATTCTTGTGTCTTTAAACTAACGCACTTGTTGGATCTTTGACGGGTTTCAGCCAAATCTCACCTGTAATCCTGCAGGCATTGTACTCGCCGGTACACCAATCTGTGTGAGTGGCATTTAGAGTGCAGTCGGGTCAAACAGAAGCAAGTGAAGCGTGGAATGTTCCTTTTCTTCTCGTGTGAGTCATTTGGAAAGACAGAGAACTCTAAAGCAGCAGTGCCAGTACGTCAGACATGGCAACCCACAGCAACGTCTCAGCACTAATGTTTTTAACGACAAAATCTGAACTACATCTATTAAAAGAATGTAAACTATGAGTAAGACAAAAGTTGTGCTGTTGAAATGAATGTCATTTTTCTATATATATACTTTTTATTTTATATTAGTCTTAACCACTGTACATTTGAGTTGCTCACATGTAGTATAGACAGAAAATGCAACTATAATCTAATCTAATCTAATCAAAAGCACTTTACACCACCAGGGGCTCCATCATCTGTACGGTGACTAAGGCAACAGCGATGCCGCTCCTCACCTAATAGTGCCGGTGATGACATGATTGCTGAATAAATGATAGTAAATAATGCAAATCACAGGTGGCTACAACTAATCAGAAATCTATTGAGATTTATTGAAATATGCAATTTGCAGCAGGAAACACTTGAGTTGAATATTAGTCTAACTTTGAAATAACCTTTTTATCTTTCTTATGTTGCCTTTTTTTGCCTTTCTGCATTATTGTTCTGTTCATTACAATTGCCTCATTTATTTCCTTGTATTTGTCTGCATTATGTAAAGCACTTCCTTGTTTAAGAAGTGTTCTAAACAAATATACTTGCCTTATTATTATTAAACATTTGTGGGTTTTCACTGCACAGCTGCTAATCATGTATCGATTATGGGGACGGAATGCTACAGATTCATAATCGAAATCGTCTAGAAGTGTTTGGTTTCAGTGAGGACATCAAACAAAGTCACAGCACGTCGTGATTGAATAGTGGTTTGGATAATGAAGAAGACATCCTTGCCTTCACTTTAATCGTCAACAAACACGGCCGTGCTGGAGTTGGATTCTAAGTGAACATTCATCAATAACAAACAGTGCCTGGCTCATTAACAAACTAATTAATCATCACCTCCAACGTTGGACCTCTGCTGACAGCACCCCCATCTGGGACATTTCATTTAAGATACTATGTTGAAAAATACAATATATAATCATGCAGATGCTTTCAAGTCAATTGCTATGAGTGCAATACTAAGACTTGTGGTAATACTGACTTTAATACTTCTCTCATCGCATGAATCCTTACTTACCTCGACTCAGTATGAGAGCTGAAACTAGACAGCAGGGAGCGTCTTTGTCATATCTTTGATGACTGTTACTATGTTCCCTCTCCAGGCAATTAATGGCAATTCCATTTGAATGATGTCATCAATGATATTAGTAACAAAGTAAGAACTCTTCATTTCACACATCTTATCTGTACATCTCTTCAGTGTCTTCTTTGTACAGTTGCTATGTTTGTTAATCATGTTTGTATCTTCCCGTCGGTCATAGCGCTTTGATTCATTTATTCATGGCACAATGCTCCTCTATTCCTCTGAAAAGTTGTTTTGAACTTGGGTGGTTTTGGATCAGCAACGGATTTAGTTTAGACCTGCAGGACGCCCAGATTGTAAAATTCTCTCTGTAGCTCTTTAGGGTATTTACTGATGTGATCACACACGAACACACACACACACACACGGCTGTGAGTGTGGTTATTCTGAGCTGCCTCCGCCTGCAGCCTGTTCTTTGTGTAAGCCCTGCAGTGTGGGGCGGTGGGTGTTGGGTAAATGCATGTTGACACTGTCTCTCCCGTCAAATTTAAAATATGAAATATTGAAATATTCCTTCTTCTTTTTTTAGGAAAGTTCTTGTCTCACCCACACATTGTCCACCAAAACAATCTGCTCCGACAAGCAACAATTAGATTATAAAAGGGTATAATTACAGGATTTACTATTTAGTTTTGCTCTTTTCTACTTTACTACTTGGTTGTGGCCCTTGAAGCCATGCAATGGGTTTCTGTTTTGATTTGAATATAAACTGGCGTTTCATGGAATAATGAAAAAATGAAGACTTTATAAGTTGCAGTCACACGAATGCCTTCTGACAGTTTCTATGGTGTTTTTAAAGGAAAAGGTTGTTTGGGACTGAAGTTTCCTGGGACCATGTTTCATCCATATACGGAAGGTTTAAAATCAGATTTGTTTTCTATTTAATAAGTGAAAAAGTAGGAGGAAGGCAGGAAAAGGTGGCAGCTGATCTTAACGCTGTGCTGCCTTTAGATGGAGCACATGTACGCTTGCTTCATCGTGTTAATGGTAACATGTGTGGGCTTGATATGTCGCATCCTTATCACAGCAACCGTTTGATTTGCTACGGTCATCATGTGTGTGTGAGAGTGTGTGTGTGTGTGTGTGTGTGTGTGAAACTCAACATTGTGAATGAGGATTCTTCCTCTCTGATGATAATCAAAGTAGACCGTGTGCACCCAGTCCTCTTTGGTTCTGGATCAATCAAACAAGGACTAGATCACCTTGTAGCTCAGAACCCCGTACAGGCTGATTCTCAGACTAAATCTTGTTGTGTCTCCTAATGTATAATAACTTCATAGATGCATAGATTGATGTATATGTGGTCATAATAATGGATGAGAAGCTTGGCGACATGATGCAGCAGCTCAGACACTGAATAAGTCACGCTGTGGACAGATGAGACTTTGATGGTGAACATAATATTTTTCTTGTTACATTTTAATTTCCACGTGGAAGCAAACAAACCCAGTGAGCCGACTGTCGCCCGCGGACACAAAGGGCGACTATGCGCCTGCATGGCAAAATCTAATTAAAACAGAGAAGGATGTCACATGATGCCAGCACAGAGCAGAGATTAAAAACTCATCAAGGCCTTTGTTGCTCCTGTGTCAACAACGCTTCCTACATGGCAACATGATGTAAAGTATCACCCCACACACACTTACATATATATACACACACACACACACACACACACACACACACACACACACACACACACACACACACTTCTCTATCTTTTCAAAGATCTTGGCTGTATTGAGGTAGGAGCTTCCCAAACCCACAAACGTCACACGCTGAATTCTGTTGCCTCCAATTATCGTCTCTTCCAGTCCTCTAATGAGTCCTGCCAGGTCTTTGTTGTCTGCTAGTCACTTAACCTTAACCTAAGACCTTTGGGAGACAAATTGGCTCAAGCGAACACGAGACGAGCAGGGTAGAATATCGGACATGTTTTGTTTTGTGTTGTCTCCCCTCCTATTGTGTTGCACATTTTGCACACTTGGATGAAGGGGAAGTTTGTTCTTGCGTTCGTCCTTGGAGGGACACACAGAGAATGTAGAGTGGAGTGTGTGTTGATCACATACAATTGCATGCAGCATTGGATAAGCTTGATGTGTTGGGACCTTCTCACCTATTTGCAGTGGACGGATCAATAGTTGACATTGATTCTTCCGTAATTCTGACCTATTCGCATACAAACTACACAGAAAGAGTCAAACAAAATGGTGGTGCTGAGAATGTTCTGGTTGTTCTCTTTGGTCTTGGCACCGTGACCTTGAACCTATGGGGAGTGGCTTTGCCAACGCTGGAGATGACATTCCGTTAATGGACCGTATCATCATCCTGGCCTCCTGAGTGCTACCTGACACCGCCGTCCTCCCTCCATACACGCCGTGTGTGACAGTGTTTGCTGTTTACACTCACGCCTCTCACCAATCTGCTCCATTTGGCCTGGTTGGGACGGGTCGGTCGGGGTAAAAGACGTCACCAGCTTCCCCATGACCCTTGACAACACTGTTTGACGTGTTTGACAGACGGAATATGCAGTTGGTGCATACCTACTACACACACACATCAACTGCCACCAGTTAATGTGTGTGTCAGTCCGTTGCTCCAGCTGATCTGACCTGGACGGCAACAACATGAGGCTATAACGGCGTAAAGGTAGGCAGCTTTCCCAGACAATTAGTATCAAATCTCACCTTTGTCACCTTTGACTTCATCCAGCCTCCAACATCACCGCCATCTTTTCATATTTCATCAACACTTCTCTCGGGTCACCATCAAACTGCAAACTGATTTATTTCTCCAGCATTCCCTTGTGTGCTCCCTCTCTCTCTCTCTCTCTCTCTCTCTCTCTCTCTCTCTCTCTCTCCCTCCCTCCCTTCCTCCCTCTCTCCGTCTCTCTCTCTCTCTCTCCCCCCCCCCCCCCCCAACACATTCATGCAGATTTACATAATTAAAATCCAAATATGGAAGTCATGTTGTCATTGTTTCTATTACTATACACAATTATTAACAAAGTCCCGACCTGTCAATCTTTGTGCCATCAGACGTTCTCCCTCCGCCACTGCCTGTATAGGGGAGGTCGCATAACCAACCATGGGTGGGACCTTCACGTCCCATTCGCGCGCTGACGTCTTCCACGTATAAATATCGTCGCACTCGAGCTGCACACTTGGAAACCTGGAAACCGAGACAGACCGGGACCGGGATCGGGACCTGAACCGGGACACACACAGAGAGGGATCCAGCTCATTCAAACAGCCTCTTCAACCCAACATGACGAAGACAATGCTGATTGCGGCTTTTGCTCATTTGAAGGGGACCTGACGTGAGGACGATGCGTGCAGATGGATACCGAGGTGTGAGGTGGTTGTCTCTTAAAAGCGCGGAGGAGGAAAAAACAACAAGAAAGTGGGTTTGAACCTCAGAAGGACGCGGACGCTTCCCAACAGCGCATGTTGGACACCGCTGGAGCGCGCAATCGCTGAATAAGGACCATGGAGAGGGAATGAGGCGCACAGGAGCGCACAGGTACGCGCAGCGCCAAGCGTTTAGATTTACGACATTTAAATGAAATACTAAAGAAAATGTTCTCTCACGCTTTTCTGAAAGTATTTGGAGGGTGTTTGGAGGATAAATCACTCGTTTCTTAAAATGGGGATGAGATGCCGATCGACCCTGAACGCAACACCTGACACTATTAGACATTTAGACACGTTACTTCGGTGGATAATTAAAGTACGTGTAAGCCCGTGCTGTCTGAGTGCGTGGGTGATTTGGATGCGGGGGGGCGGGAGGGTCGTCAGGTGTTTGACACGTGTTTGTTTTCTCAACAGCGGCCATGCGGGCCGCGCGTCACTGCTGTTTGTTGGAGCGCTGGTTCACTGAGTCTCCACGTCAGAGCATTTATTTGTGCAACAGCATTTTCACAGCCTCGGGTTTCCATGGCTGACAACTCATAATTATAAGGTGTTATTAGTATATAGAGGTGACCTATGGCAACTGGTGAGCGCACATACGGGCTCCACTCGTGACAACAACATAAGACACGTCTCACCACTGGAGAGTTCATTGTCCTTTATTCTGTAAGCAGACGGAAATAAAGCAACATCATTTCAACTAGAAGCAAGCAGAGGGGGGAAATAAGTTCAAACTTCTCTGCAGCTTCCGTTCCATTACAGATGCTAATCCACTGCTATTGGATCTTTTTAACCAAATGCTTCTTCTATAGTGCACCAATGGCAATTTGGCCCCTTGCCAAAACAATTTAGTGAATATTTATTCTCCGGTTTGGGCATGGAGCCCAGAATATCTCCATAAAGTGCATTTAGCGGAACAGACGTAACACATACCAAATTGAATCTAAGAACATCACTTTGCAGCAGATGTTGCTGTTTTTTCACAGGTGCTTGTCTCTTTGCTCAGGTTTTCCCGGCTGTAATCCAAACTCCCACCTCTGCCTCTTTTGAGATGGATCGCTACAATTGGACCTCAGCAGCGAAGGATGTCTCCACATCCTCCTCAACGCTGTACTCTAACGGCAACTCCACCGTCCACAATTCATCAGATGAGACCGACACTGTGCCCTTCATCGGGAGCAGCACCATGGTCACCACCGTCATCTACATCACCGTCTTCGTGGTGGGACTTCTGGGCAACTCCTTGTCCATCTTTGTAGTGGCGCGCTATGCCAAGATGAAAACAGTCACTAACATTTACATCCTAAACTTAGCCTTGGCTGATGAACTCTACATCCTGGGAATCCCCTTCCTCGGCACTCAGAGCGTGCTGTCCTACTGGCCGTATGGCGAGTTCCTCTGCAAGGTGTACATGACCGCAGACACCATGAGCCAGTTCACCTCCACCTTTTGCCTGACGGTGATGAGCATCGATCGTTACCTGGCTGTAGTTCAGCCTATCAGAAGTGGCAAGTGGCGCAGACCGCAGAGGGCCAAAGTGTGTAACGCCATGGTGTGGGTGGTGTCATTTCTGGTAGCGCTGCCAGTCACCATCTCCTCAGACGTGCAGGACCGATTCAACTCCTGCAACATGAGCTGGCCTGAGCCGCAGCAAGTGTGGTCTACTACCTTCATCCTCTACACATGCATCCTGGGCTTCTTTGGTCCTCTGGTGATCATCTGCTTGTGCTACCTGCTCATTGTCATCGAGGTAACTGGAGAGATTTATTGAATTTCATTGATCTCTGCTTTCCTGTCTGATATTTGATTGGATTTTTCTGTTCTCATAAGCTGATTAGACCTTTTTTTGAACCGTCTGAATTTCAGGTGAGGTCAGCCAGTATGCGTGTAGGCCTGACAAAGAAACGCAAGTCAGAGCGTAAGGTCACACGCATGGTGGTGATCATCGTGTTGGTGTTTGTGCTCTGCTGGCTGCCCTTCTACACCGCCAACATCGTCAACCTGATTTATACCATCCCCGAGAACGACACCGCCGCTACCGTCTACTCCTTCCTGGTCATCCTCACCTACGTCAACTCCTGCGCCAACCCCATCCTCTATGGTTTCCTCTCTGACAACTTCAACAAGAGCTTCCAGAAGGTGCTGTGTGTGCGCAAACACAGCAGCGTGGGATCGAGTGCAACCACGGAGGCAAAAGAGGCAAAACCCAATCGCATCCAGAATGGAAAAACACAGGTAGGGTGACAAACTTGACTTTACCTATGCCTGCCGGTGTGTGTGCGTGTGTGTGTGTGTGTGTGTGTGTGTGTGTGTGTGTGTGTGTGTGTGTGTGTGTGTGTGTGAGAGAGAGAGAGAGAGAGAGAGAGAGAGAGAGAGAGAGAGAGAGAGAGTGTAAAATGACCTGCCCTGATCGATACTTTGTCTCATTCTTACTCGAGCGATGCAAATGTCCTCCTTCAACAGATGAGGAAGAGCTGAAAACACCAGCAGAATGTGTCTAACTGTAACGGCTGTGTGTGTGTTGTGTCGTCCCAGCAGCGTGACGGGATGGGGGCGACCGGGAGCGTCAACGACGAGGCTTTAACAGCAGCGACTGACCTGTCGTTTCTATGAGCTTTAAAGCTCTGGACTATTGGAACGTTTCTCAGCATTCATCATAGAGTTCAGCATTTTTGTATCGTTCTTTGTGTGTTTTTACTGTGGTGCTGTGTGTAAAGCTGTTAGCATGAGTTCATCTATGGTGTGATTTCATGACATCATGCAACGGGGACATGAAATAGATTTGACAGCTGGAGCGTCAGTTTGTGCTTCTGAGATCAGGAATGTAATTAAAGATATGCCAGCACAGCCATTCCATCAAAAGAGACATTTCGAAAATATCAATCGATCAAATCTGTTTGCACGTTCATCCTTCACAAATACGGTCCAAAGTAGAGCTGCTGAGGGAACGCCCACATGAAACTAATCTATTCTGTGTGTATCTCCATCCTATGAACAGACAATGATGTTTTGTCGTCACTGTGATTGATCTTTTCTTTGGGTTCAAGTCTCACGCTGAAGCATTTTAGAGGCGTTCCCGGTCCAAAACAGAACAGAGGCAGCTTTGGGCTTGAATGTTATTGTCTGTCGTGTTTATATTAGAGCTAGAAGTTTAGGGGTGTTGTTGGAAAAGAGCAGGAGCAAGAGGAAAACGTGTTCAGTATAGCCAGCATAGGATGACTTTGATGTATTTTGTGACATTTAGACCTCACAGTTGTTTCTAGATTTGCTTGAAAATGTACCCAGCATGTAATGGAATGCAGTTTCACACAATTTTAGTGAATTAACTTTTTTTTTCTTGTTGATATGCATGATGGATACTTCCCATAATCTTAGTGTTAATTTAATAAAGGCAAACCTATCAAATCCATGTGTGAAATGTCAATTACTGAACATTTCTTCTGTCTTTTAATGTCATACTGAACTTTAACAAAAATCAGTATTCAGCCTCACGAGACAGACAAGTACTGCATACATAATATTACAGCTCATCTAACTCAACAAATGCAGCTCAGCCAATAGTCGTACGGTAAAACATGAAGGGGTTAATGTAGTAATGTATTTAAACTGAAAGATATGACGTGCAACAATACATTATTTGTCCTTCCATTTTAGTCTTAATCTGTATTTGTTTCACAGAGATGGGAGGTAAAAATCTTTCCTTTCTTAACGGGCCCTCCTCCTCCTCCTCCTCCTCCTCCTCCTCCTCACTGATGCACTGCAGCACGAGTCTCTCCTCCATCTGCTCTCCCTCCTCTCTCCGGCCCTCATTCACACTCTGTTTACACACAACCCGATTCTGTGTTGGGGTGCAAACACACTCCGGCCCCTCTCAGTCCCTTCTCTTTGGCATGGGGACCTGTATTATTATCTAAGACATCTAAACCAGTACATCGCAATACGTAACTATGCGGAGAACATCATCGTCATCAGCAAATCACAAAATCAGATCATACAGTTAAGTTAATTAGTTAGGATTATGGACTATAATCTATAATATAGCCTAACTAACTAATCGGAGGAGGGTGGAAACACAGGCTTTCACCAAACAAAGTCAAGTCAAGTCAAGTTTATTTGTATAGCCCAATATCACATACAATGTCTCAAAAACCATTCAGTGTCAATACAGGAAGGGATTTTGGTTTGAATATCACACAAAAGATACCAATACAAGGTTGCAAATGGCTTTACAGGCAATTGAGAAAGAGAGAGAGAGAGAGAGAGAGAGAGAGAGAGAGAGAGAGAGAGAACAATGAAAACAACACCATCCATTCAGTGAGATGTGTTTGGCTCACTTTAGCCCAATTGCCCATCGTTTTAGCTGTCAGACAGGCATTATGTGTGTGTGGCTGCTGTTTAAAGACATGCTGATCCACAATAGAAATAACAGCCAATGAGAAAGTGTGCTGAACTGTTGCCACTAGATACATTGATTATGTAGTGATTTCTCGAGGTGATGAGATTGGCTGACTCCCATCGGTGCATTGGTTGCACCAATTCAAAGAAGCTTCCATGGGATGAAACTAACTCAACCACAGTCTGTCTGGGAGGTGCAGACATGCTGTCCGTCTCCACAACAGGACCGGTTTCCTTGAAATGCCCTGCAGATATTCATGGTCCCCAGATGATGAAAGCATCTCTCACAATTTCACATTTCTCAAAAACTTCCCCATTTACTCAAAACTTTCAAACAGAAAACCAAATCTTCAAACTACATTCACCCAAAACTGCTCCAAATCAATCAATGCAACTATCTGAACTTAATGTTTAATGTATTTCCAACGTTTTAGGCCACTGTGAAGGAGAATGAGAATGTGGTTTTGTGATTTAGCAAATCAGAAATGTTTCTCTAGTGGCAAAGTGGCCAATTTGCATCCAATATACGGTACATGGGATTTAATAAGCATGAAATATGAGGAGTACCTCATCAACACAGGGGGAATGTTTTATCCCATTATCATAAATACACTAGTAAAAACATGAATATGATGAGAGGAGAGGAGAGTAGAGGAGAGGAGAGGAGAGTAGAGGAGAGGAGAGGAGAGGAGAGGAGAGGAGAGGAGGAAGCAAAGCAATGCAGGATTTAATAACAGCCATTATCATGATTAAGGGCTCAGCATTAATTTATACAGCATTTTATCAAAGCCTATTAAACATTTGAAAACATTTTACTGCCTCTGTTTTATGTTGCGACAAACAACATTCATGAAACATTGAGTGAAATATGTAGCTGCTGCTCTCTCTCTCTCTCCTTTCCCTCACTGAATACTTCATTATTATCAGATGGTGGGTTTGAGACCTCAGATCAGACATTCACACACACACACACAGCCACACACACACACACACACACAGCCAAATCATCAAGTATTTCTCCTTATTGTGAGAAAGGAGTCACAAAGTTTCAAATCCTCCACTCTTGATTGATTGATTATTCAGTTTGATGGATACCCGCACAACCTTGCTGACATAATCTACATCTGGTTATTGATGATGTCATTCCTCAGATCAAGAGTTGCTGCTTCACTTCCCTGGCTGACTGAGAAAAAAAAAAGTTTGGGTTTTCTTTTTTCTCCAAGCTGCAACAAAGTGAGGAGGGCAATGTAGTGTGTCATCTGCCAGAAAGAATGAAGCTGTTTAGAAACTAGAGGAATTGGTTGTGTATAGTGGTGTCAGTTGTGCGCTTGCGTCCTTGGTGTTTGTTGACCCATTTCAGTGAGGCTGTGACAGCTGCATGAACACTTTCCCTCAGGGGTTTCCAGGGCTCCTCCCCTGATGGCACCCACTGTCTTTTTCAATATAAACACAGGGCAGCTAGGCCGTATAAACAAGCCTTACGTGTGTGTTTGTGTATGTGCGTGTGTGTCATCACCTCGTCTCTGTTTAAGCTTACATTCGCTGACATTACTCCCCTTATGTCTCCATGTGCTGTCAGCATCATTGGGTCGTTAAACTTTAACCCCGCCTCCATAGATCACTTAGAGTCAAAGCTGCGATGTGTTAATGAAACAGAGGGCGATAAGAGGAGAGGAAGGAGGAGACGAAGGAGACAAAGGTGATTCTCCCTCTCCTTGTCTCTCCCTCTCCCTCTCGCTCTCTCTCTCCCCTCTCTCTCTCTCTCTCTCTCTCTCTCTCTCTCTCTCTCTCTCTCTCTCTCTCTCTCTCTCTCTCTCTCTCTCTCTCTCTCTCTGTCCCTCTGTTATTTTCAAAAGCAACCAGAAATTGAGACATAAACCAAACACGATACTAAGAATCACAAGAAAATTACAGCAATCTGATTTTTATAATTCCCATTTGATTACAATGTCCATCAATCTGCGCGAAAGTGTTTTTCCACACCTGATTAGTCACGGATGTGTTTACGTTTCTTGATTGAATCTGAGAGGCTGGCATCTAGCAGGTTAATCAAAATTACACCAATTATTAGCGGAAGGAAAAGTGTGTAATGTGTATAATTAACAGCATGAGGAGATTTGTAGAGATCCACAGTGGAGAAGCTACATTTCTGTAGAAACCAGGTATCAAATCAGTGAGACTTTCTCTTGGATGATGTGTGTTGTTTAGTGTTATAGGTGTTAAAGTGAGAGAATAATGCCTTATGACCTGATGCTGAAACAATGTGTCTGGAATCTGTCCCTCATAAGGGCGCTTCATTTTCTGCATGTGTTTACAAAACCATTAAAGATACATCAAAACTGTACGCATGCTGCTGAATCAGCATAATCTCAGCCTCACATTAGTGGTTGTCACCTTGTATTGGGTTACAACATTAGTCTATCTTGAGTTTCTGACTTGTGTTTCATGAGTCACTTGTGTGTAACCATTGCACATGTCCACCGATCCCCTACGCACATTTAACACGCAGTGTCCTCATAAAGAAGTTCATTCCCCTCCCATCATGCCCTGCTATCTCAAATGGCTCACTTTATTCCACAACAACAAAAATCAGGGGCGAAGTGTTTGTTCCTCAGGATATTCTCACATTATTGTAAAATTAAAACGTGCCTTCAAGCGGCGACAACAACATGCAGCACCACCGCTGCTGTCGGTGTGTGTGTTGCTCTGCTGAAATTAAACTCAGCTATGTTCAACCATAAAATGATATCCTGCAGATCTTGATTGACTGGAACCTGCCAAGTGTAAAGGGAAGTCATCAAGACAAAATGTGTGTTTCCGCAGAGAAGCTGATAGAGGAAGAAACTAAGGTGATAAACTGTGACTGAGTTTGTTCATTGCAGTTAAGGAAGATCATACTTCAACTGAACTGCAGGTACAACTTTCATATACGATTAACAGAGGATGGATACCGCCTAAAGGTTTAGATAACACAGAAGGGACAACAACAACAACAGAGAGCAAGAAAGGGAAAAAGCATTAAAAAGAGATTAGAGATGACGTGATTATACAAAAAAACTCAATGGAAATACTGGATGTATTGTGTTTCATATAAAGGGAATGAACTCTTCAGTCTGTAAGCTGTGTAAAGGTACACAAACACTGCCACCTGCAGTCCATTCACTGACATCCCTGTTGTCACAAACGTCTGGTAGTGCCCTTCATTTAAAACTTCATTTTAAGGCTGGCACTGTGTACTTTCACTCTAGCAGCTACAGTGTGAGGTGCAGAAATGTGAGACAAAGATATATTTGTAGTAATAGTAGTAGTAGTAGTAGTAGTAATAGTAGTAGTAGTAGTAGTAGTGGTAGTAGTAGTAGTAATAGTAGTAGTAGTAGTAGTAGTGGTAGTAGTAGTAGTAATAGTAGTAGTAGTAGTAGTAGTAATAGTAGTAGTAGTAGTAATAGTAGTAGTAGTAGTAGTAGTGGTAGTAGTAGTAGTAATAGTAGTAGTAGTAGTAGTAATAGTAGTAGTAGTAGTAGTAGTAATAGTAGTAGTAGTAGTAGTAGTAGTAGTAGTAGTAGTAATAGTAGTGGTAGTAGTAGTAGTAATAGTAGTAGTAGTAGTAGTAATAGTAGTAGTAGTAGTAGTAGTAATAGTAGTAGTAGTAATAGTAGTAGTAGTAGTAGTAGTAATAGTAGTAGTAGTAGTAGTAGTGGTAGTAGTAGTAGTAATAGTAGTAGTAGTAGTAGTAATAGTAGTAGTAGTAGTAGTAGTAATAGTAGTAGTAGTAGTAGTAGTAGTAGTAGTAGTAGTAATAGTAGTAGTAGTAGTAGTAGTAATAGTAGTAGTAGTAGTAGTAGTAGTAGTAGTAGTAGTAGTAGTAATAGTAGTAGTAGTAATAGTAGTAGTAGTAGTAATAGTAATAGTAGTAGTAGTAGTAGTAATAGTAGTAGTAGTAGTAGTAGTAATAGTAGTAGTAGTAGTAGTAATAGTAGTAGTAATAGTAGTAGTAGTAGTAATAGTAGTAGTAGTAGTAGTAGTAGTAGTAGTAGTAGTAGTAGTAGTAGTAATAGTAGTAGTAGTAGTAGTAGTAATAGTAGTAGTAGTAGTAGTAATAGTAGTAGTAGTAGTAATAGTAGTAGTAATAGTAGTAGTAGTAGTAATAGTAGTAGTAGTAATAGTAGTAGTAGTAGTAATAGTAGTAGTAGTAGTAGTAGTAGTAGTATAAACTTGTGTTGAGAACAGACAAAATGCTAAAACAATGAGCTTGAAACCAGCAAAAGAAACATCTACAATTTCCATTTTGTTTGATTGTGTTATGATGAGAGGTGGAATAAGTGCCATCAGTACCTAAAGTAGAGACAATAAGTCCCACTTCTACCTCCCACTAAACATTGATATGAAGCAATTATCATCCAAAACAACAACATCAATAGAATACAATTTTGAATAATATCATAATTTACCTCCTGGCACACGTGGCCAAACATGGATGAGGGCCCATTGGACATTATTTACCGATTCCATTTTCATTGAGAGTTCCCCGCCGCCTGGGGGCGCTATTGCACAATTTGAAACCTCTGTATTCTCGCTGGCCCGACGTGATCCAGTCCGGCCGAACAAATAGGAGTGTGAGTGGAAAGAGGCGTCGTTGCGCACACGGAGCGGACTCTGCGCACACTGCGACTGGACCCGCGTACTAACGGGGCTCGATATGCGTCAAGGCTCGGATGGGATTGCACGTTTGCCTCGTTGTGAGCGGCTCGGTGTGTAAGTTTCTGCGGTAAGATGCGCTGTTGGAGGCGCTGAAGTCTGCGACCGATACGCTTTGGAGACGCCAGCAGCCGCGCGCCTCAGCTTGGATACGAGACAAACCATCGGTGGTGTTGTTTACTAAAAAAACAATTAATTCATTAACTCCGTGTTTTCTATCTGAAGCTGCTTACATGTGTTTTTTGCGTGGACTCGTTATGGAAAAAGTGCGCGTACCGGGCTGATGTTTCCGCTCCGTGGAGGTTAGACCGCGCGTCCGCTCACTTAAAGCTCCAACTCCAACGCGATATATCACCAGCTTTTAATTGACAGCTGCGGAAAGTTGAAATCGACAGGAGGAAATGGCCAGCGAGTTGAAACCGCGGCTTTGTCTCATGACAAAAGGGGACAGCGGGTATGGATTTCACTTGCACGGCGAGAAGGGAAAGAGCGGACAATACATCCGCAAAGTGGAGCAAGGATCCCCGGCAGAGGCGGCGGGGATGCGCGCCGGGGACCGTGTGGTGGAAGTGAACGGGGACAATGTGGAGAAAGAGACGCATCACCAGGCAAGTAGAGACACTTTTGGCCCAGGCTTTGTGTTAAAGCTTTGATTAGGACACACTGACACGTGGATCGAACCTGAGACGGGACGAGCTCGGTGACAATTAGGCCACCCAGCCACCCACACTGACCTCCTGACGTGAGCGGCGCTGTGTGTTATTCTGCTGCACATGGAACTTCACCAAAGTGTTGGAAACGGCCTGGAGCCACTGTCAGTAACAACATCATCCACCTCACGTGACTGACTGACATCAAGCTGTTTCAGTTTTATTTCGCGTGTGTTTTTGTTTTGTTTCTGTTTGTCGGCTGTAGAAATGCACCTGACAGACTCTACACACACTCTGCTCCATTGCTTCTGATTCTGTTTGTAGCTGCTGGAGAATATCAGCAAGTTAAAGTCGGATGTTTACATGCTAAGTCTACCAAAGGTCCCGTGACAACATAACAGTGACACGCAAATGTGGCTGTTCCGCCAAAACCTGAACCACCGTTTAGGAGACATTTGCATGTTTGTCCACTTCAGTTCAGACAGTTCAGCCTAAATAAAGAATCATCTTGTAAGCGAGACTTGGAAGTTAAATCACATCAGTGTCAAACCGTATCCACCTTTGTTTGAGCGGCGGCCTGCCTGCATGTGGTCCCGTTCCAGGTCCCGTTCCAGGTCCCGTTCCAGGTACAATTATCTGTAATTGGACTTGTTAACACGTGTTTGCTGGGTTCATAGTCGACCCTTAATCCCGTTTGAGCTCCGGGGTTTTGATTCCTCTATTTTTAAAGTCTTTCTCACTACACATCCACACGTCTCTGCAGAGCCTGAACGTGTTAAATGCTTTGCGAGGATGTTCTCACGCCGACTGGATGCTCGGCAGCGTTGCCAGCTCCTTTTGATGTGATTCTACTCTGCTTGGATAGGATTTGTTATAATTCTCTGACTGAGATTTAACGGCTTTGTCTTTCACATCTGTGCTCTTTTTTGAGATGAGGTTTCTTTGATTTGGTTGCTTTTCAAAGGAAATGTGTCAGAAAGCTGCTGTCCTGACCCTCAGCTCTCCTCCTCCTTATACCTCAGGTGGTGCAGAGGATCAAGGCGGTGGACCAGGAGACCAGGCTGCTGGTGGTGGACCGCGAGACGGACGAAATGCTGCGCAATCTGCGTCTCACCGCCACAGAGGAGATGGCCGTCAGCGTGTCGGGGCCTTCTGTCCCGCCGTCCCCGTCTCCCGCCCCGTCCTCCACCCCGTCTTCCCCGGGCAAGAAGAGGGAGAACGGCTCCGTGTCCAAGCAGCCGCTCACGCTGAGCAGCCAGGTGCCCAAGCCAACGCGGAGGTCACCGTCCAGGGCTGCAAAGAAGGTAAGATGACATCATCACCGTCAGCACTGGTTTTGTTATTCTATTGACTGATCTAGATGTTAGTTTGGGTTAAATAAACTAATCTCTACAGTAATACAGTAATGAATCATCTAAACCAAAACATCTGCTAGTGTTCATCGTTGTCACATCGTCTCGTCAGACATGATGTCACCCTCTGCTGCTTGTTTGCTAACTCTGTTTGCCAGATTAAGATGAGATGAGATTAGACGACACGTACATTTGGGTTATTCTACGTGTGTTTGGTATGTCTCCTGTGTGTGTGTGTGTGTGTGTGTGTGTGTGTGTGTGTTATAGGATAGAGGATATGGTTAAAACATTGGGTCAAAGGGAAAAAGAGAGGTCAAAGGGCACTCACATCAGATCAGAAGTCAGGAGTCTGGGGATGGACAGCACACTGGCTCTGCTGCTCCAAAACAGGAAGTTGACAGTTTATATTGAATTCCTCTGTCGAATAGAAAATTAATATCCCATAGTAGCCAGTCACAACATGCCCCTCCCCCCCGGAACCATCATGTATGGTTCCTGTGAGTAAAGCTGCAACGTGTTTGTGTTTTCCCTCAGTGTGATTGTTTCATATTGACATGGAAAAACAGGATGTGTCTCTCTTGCTGGAACCTCTCAGATCTGAGGGGCTTTCGTTTCGGCCTCACATGGCTTCCATCAGCGGGACGAGGCCACGGCTGCACGTCTGCTTTGTGCGTTTACACAGCATGTGTTTCCACTTAGGGCCCGGGCCTGCCAATACGTTAGAGGCATTCAGGCCCACTTCTACAAGAGCAGTGACAGGGCCAATCAGTTACAGTTAGAATGTGTGTGTGCGTGTGTGTGCGTGTGTGTGCGTGTGTGTGTGTGTGTGTGTGTGTGTGCGTGCGTGTGTGTGTGTGTGTGTGTGTTTTGCTATTGAGAGAAACCCCACTGTTTGGCAGAAACGGATGGCCCAGGCTCAGGAAATATTAGGGGTTTCTTCTCGCTCTCTCTCTCTCTCTCTCTCTCTCTCTCTCTCTCTCTCTCTCTCTCTCTCTCTCTCTCTCTCTCTCCCTCTCCCTCTTTCTCACCCTCTGTCTCTCTCTCGCCCTCTGTCTCTCTCTCAGATCAGATTGCTGAGTTAGTTTTGATCCGTTACATGGAAAGTACCACGCAGAGATGAAGTGTGTACTGTGTAATGTGCGATGTGTACTCCTGACGTGATGCCACTGCTACTATTCTCCTGCCTGATACAGTCTTACATCCGTTACTACCTTGCTCTTGGGCACACGGGCAGCATTAGTTACGTCCCCCCGAACACATTTTCCCACTGCATCCATAACACACTTGCCTCTGTCACTTCCAGTCGACCTCCACCCTCCACCCATTCTGCTCTCCAGTCGCTCGCCTACTGGATGGGGTTGTGGACCTGCGGGGTGGGGGCGGGTCGACTCTGCAGCTGGGAATGCCTATGTTAATGTGTAATGGCTTGGATGTCTCTGTTTCCTGTGCCTTCTCAAAGGAATCTGCTCCATCACAGATATGCCGGGTTTCGGCTTTTTTGACATTGCATATTGTGTTGAGAGAGGATTAAGCGCACAAATTGTTCATTCACTGAACCGTCAAGCACTTAAACATCAGCGTGATCACGGAGCGTTCGCAGGGCATCAAATCCCAAAGAAACCATCCATCCTCAGTCTATAGCAGCTGTAAAAGCAGGATCGGGAAGCTTCACCCGGGAACATTTTGCTTATTTTGACCCGGACGGCAGCAAGAATGCGGAGAGCAGCACATTTTTTCCCCCCTTCATATTTTATCCAAGAGGAGGAAAAAGGTGGTAGAAAAAAAAGGATGGAAGATACAGACAGCACCGAGAGCAGGAGAGTTATAGGCCGGGGCGAGTAATAACGTAGAGGCCCGGCTGGAAGGGGATTCAGGAAGTGGGCCCCCCTCGGCAGCGCTGAGGAGGAGGAGGAGGAGGAGGAGGAGGGAACGCTGGGTGGTGGAGAATGAGAGAAGTCAATGTGCCAGGATGCATGTTAGTATTTATATAGATGTTATTTATGTAGATTTATGTTTGTGTCGCTTTGGTTTTGTTGCGGTCACACTTCAGCTTCAACAGTGGACACACACACACAAATCGTGAGCGGACACACACAGATGAAAACACACACTGAAGCCTTTATGTAGTCGCAATTGCTTACACGTCGGTCTAATTACCGTGCGTGCGTGTGTGTGTGTGTGTGTGTGTGTGTGTGTGTGTGTGTGTTTCCCAGGTTATATGACACTGGCTGTATTTGACTGTTTTACGTTCCCGCTACGTTCTCTTTTCATTGCATTCCTCTCGTGTTTACATTCGTCTTGATTTGTGACACAGCAAAGAGAGTCAGAGGGGAGATTGGGACCCAATCACGCTCTCTGCTCCATGAGTACCAGTAGAGGGTAACTCATACCTCTGCCAAGGCCAAACACTCCTTCAGTTCTTTGTACCTCACTGACTCAGCATCACACTGGCTACATGTCAGCCTTAGTTGTACGTTTCTCTTCCTATTTGATCCGTTAGAGTGATTCTATATTTGTTGACCACAGGAGTATGTTTGTCTGAATATGCTCTTCATCAAAGTTGAATGGGTTCCAGCCCATAAACGTTCACGAAAATCGGTTCCTAACTTTTCATATAAACAAATCAACATGGATGGAAACACAAATTCCCTGGCGAATGAATCTATCTGATCAATCTTTACCACAGCATCTCAGATTATGGCTTACTCACACCCCGCATGCAGCACATGAACTACACAAACGCGGTTGTGTTTGTGTTCCAAGGAAGAAGAAAAAAAAAACCCTCCATTCCCTTAATGTGTCACTAACGCGATGCCACAAAGAGCAAACCTGAACTAAACCCAATTCTCTTCATTTTTCTCATTTCTTCTGGCAAACGCTCTGCAGCACAACAGGCCTAGTTGGAGTCATGATGGGCTGTTAGAGAGCCAATGTTCAGGCCCTAATAGGCTATTACAGCTGACCACCACTGGCAGCCAACGACACCAGCTTATATAAGCCGATTAAGTGAGGGGAGTGTGTGTACAGCTGGAAGCAGTTGTGTCCTTGTAGTGCGGTGTGTGTTACATCCCCCCCCCCCCCCCCCAGTGGTACATAGTGAAGGATGTGAAGACTGAAGGAAACGCCGTCGCCCATGTTTCAGCTACTTCTGGACAATAAGTGTGATAAGATTTGATGCATTTCCATTTATAACTTCTACTTAGAATTTTTATGTGTGTTTAGATAATAGGCATTGTGTGAATCAATCAGATTCCCTGTCATCGTTATTTTACAATATTTTACTAATAACAAACCATGCAAAAGGCGTTTAGATGGGAGAGAAGAAAAGCATTATGGGAAAGAACAGTATGACTCTGCCTACAATCACATTTACACACAACTGAGAGGTCAACCCACTGTCTCACATACAATGCCCGTCTTTCTTTCCCTCTCACACACACACACACACCGACACACACAAAGTTCTTTCGTGGGACCGTCCATGATGATGTGTCAGGTGTCACTTTCTCACCAGAGCGTTTTGTTCGGTACAAACCTGCAGGTATTGAAGATAATCATTGTGTACTGAGGCCCTATTGTTCATACGCCTACTGTTTGCTCTGATGCATCACTCTGTAAGTTGTTTGCGTGTCGAGTGAGTATCTGCAGATTCCCACTCAATGCCTGATCTTTCTAGAACATTCGCTCGCTGGTTTCCCATGACCTAGGACTGAATTCTCCTTCTTCTCAGCCACCTGTGTGTGCAGGGGAGAAGTTCATAGTCAGATTTGGGACTTGGGGTCAAATATGAGGAGGCTGATGTGAACCAGGAAGTTTAACGCAAATTTATCAAACTGCCCCAAAAGAGACAAAGACACAAAGAAGGAGACAAATACAGAAACGTCCCTATCTGTTCCATCCGCCAGTGTTGAGGTGTAACAACTTTGCCTCCATCACACACACACACACACGCACACACACACACACACACACACTTCTTAACATGCCGTACTCTCCATTTGTCAGGAAGTACACCGAAAGCTGCTGCCATGGCAACGGTCAGGAATAGAATTAGCATACTGGAGAGAAACAGCAGCAAATCTCAGCGACATAAAGAATCAGTGTAGCGTGTGTGTGTGTGTGTGTGTGTGCGAGCGGAGAGACTTTGGCCTCAACATAAAGACACACACTCAGTACCATATGGTGTATGACGTATGGGTGTGTGAGAGGGCTGTAGTCAGGGGGGTCAGATGAGATTGACCCGACCGCTGCCATGTGAACGGGGAGCCAGTGTGGTACCAAAGCCTCGCTACATCATGTTCAGGCTTTAGTGAGCCCTGCTGGAGATCAGCTGCTGCCTATAGAGACGACACACACATCTGTCAAAACAGTACCACAGAGAGGAAGTGTGTGTGTGTAGATATTTTGCGTGCTTTAATTGGTTTGTGTATAGGTGTGCGTGCATAAGAGTGCATGTGCATATTTAGGCTATCAGTGGACACATGTGTATCACAGGTGCTGGAACCATAACAAACTCCGGTTTCCATCTAAACACCGGCCGAGACTAAACACAGGGGCCGGCAGAGATTCACGAGTAAGCCTTAGTAAGAGAATATGATCCGTGTGTGTCTCTGATCATCATTTATAATTGCGGCATTTCAGCGAGTTGCGTGAGAAAACCGAGCAGTGTGTAAAGGTCAGAGCTAGAGGTCAGGACGCAGAGGAGAAGGTCTTTGCTCTTTGGTGCCTCGGATCTATAGAGACAAAGTGAGAAGTGTTACCAATACAACCCTGGAATGCTTTGACGGACACACACATTGGAATGCTTTCTACTCACACACACACACTGGGCAATTGAGGTTAAACAAACCCAACAACTGCCAGTAAACATCTCTTTTTTTTTTCCCCCCGTCCCGGGTCCCAAAGGTCCCTCCCTCGCTTTGCAGATGTTGTAAGATTCCAACGTGTTCCTGTGTCTCTCTAAGGACGTGTGTGCGGCTGTTGTTGTTGTTGTTGTTGTTGTTGTTGTAATGTCCCTTTAGTTTGTGGTCCTCCTGCCCCTGGTATGGTGATATGACACACATGCCCACAGTGTGACATCGCTTCTGCCCCATGGATTATAAACACACAGAATGAAATAATGATCCATGTTCTTCTTCTCTTGCTGATGTTATTATCATCATTATTATACAGCATACGGCTCCTATACATCCCCTATGCATTCAACCATCCTGTTACACGGTGTGACGTATGCTGGTGTGCATTAAGGCCACGCGGGGCCACGTGTGTGTGTGTGTATATATGTGTGTGTGTGTGTGTAGTAGACATGTTGAGTGACAGCTGTAAAAGTGAGTGAGTGTGTTTTCCTACTCGCCACCATCTGGAGCTGGTGTAGAAAACTTCCTCCCCCTCTCTATGAATACCAGCCCTGTTACATCCAGCTGCAGAGGTCTGCTCTGCGTCCGTGTGTGTGTGAGAGAGAGAGAGAGAGAGAGAGAGAGAGAGAGAGAGAGAGAGAGGAAGAGGGATTTCTTGAGTGAGAACATGGCTTTAAGGCTGTGGAAGGTCTGGTGTGGGGTTTGAAGTTGCGAGTGTGTACAGTGTGTATCAAATGTCCCCCTTGTTGACCCACAGGACGTCGCCCCGAATGCGTCCGCAGATATGGTCGGATTCTGTTATCCAACCCGCGGCGCTCTGAACTCTACAGGAAATGTCTGTGTTATTGTGTCATCGATCGGGTTACAGTGGACAAATACGGCCGGTGAAGCGACACACGTTGTGTTCCGTGTTCTCCTGTGATCGCCTGAACCGTAATAATGTGGAATATGAGGCTGGAGCGACATCATTTAGTGAACCACTCCTGTCCACAAACCGTATCTGTACCAACTAGGTTTCCTTCCTTTCCGCTTCAAACCTGTTGCGTAATAGTTCTGATATTTGTTTGAAACCATTCGTGATGTCAATACATCTAGCCGGGCGGCGATGGGAAGTGAAAGAGCGCCACATTGAGTCACGCAAACTTTCTTGGCCTCTCCCCCACGCTGTGATCTTTCCCTCGCCAGGGAGTGGAACGTGGGAATAACGGGAGCGTGGGTCGGCAGTTGCCAGGGCGAGGACGGATCGATGGGCTGCCCACACTGCAGAGAGAAGACGACATCATCAGAACAGTCTTCCTCCTCCCGTGTCAGCTTCTCTTTTCTATGCAAAGGCTTGAACGTGCCTCATGTGTTTTGCTTCATCACGTCCTTCTCCTCATCCTCGTCCTCATTCGGCCTGTATCCCGTCGATGCTGCAATCACAGCTGTGAGCCAGCGAACATTCCCACACACTGATCGACGCGGCCTTCTCACACACACATTTTTTTAAAAACAAACCAAGGCATTTCTTCCTCACGGCCCTCTAGCTCCGTTTGCGGGTCGGACTCGGCTCTGTTCTGCTCGCTGCACACATTGGCGTGTTGGATCGCTTTAATTGCAACCATCTTCTGCTTTGTGTGCGAGTGTGGAGAGGACGCAGTGAGAGAGACGCCTAGTGTCCCCAGGGACCAACGGGGAATACTATGGATACTTACAAACCCCATGAAACGCATGCGAGAGAGCAGAGAGAGGGGTGTGTGTATGTGTGTGTTTATGAGAGAGGGAGAGAGGGAGAGAGAGAGAGAGAGAGAGAGAGAGGACTATTTTTTATTGTGCTTTGGAAAATTTAGAGAAGAGATGAATCCACTACCAACTGATTCAGTCGTTTCTTTACTTCTTTCCATTTTCCTGTCGTTGTGTGCCCTCATACATCCTGTTGGGGCTCTATGTTTCCTGGCAGTTGTACATACATTTACACACACACACACACACACACATATGCATGCGTACACATGTAACGAGAGCTACATAAACCTTTGGGATGCTGTTGTTAGTGAGCATGTTTGTGTCTCCACAAGCTCTTTACCCCTTAGGGGCCCAGCCTGCACACACACACACACACACACACACACACACACACACACATTTCCTCTCACTTACACTACATGCGTACACAGTCACGTCAGTGAGTGTATCTCATGTGTCTCTTTTTGCGTTGCTTTCGTGTGAGGACAGCAGTTGGCGGTGGAGTAATTTGTGTGTCCACGCCCCTGTTATCACTGTGTGGCAGATATGGCTGTCACACTCATTGGACTTAGGGGAAGTGTGAGAGAGAGAGAGAGAGAGAGAGAGAGAGAGAGAGAGAAGGAGAGAGAGAGAGAGAGAGAGAGAGAGAGACAGAGACAGAGAGAGAGAAGGAGAGAGAGAGAGAGAGAAGGAGAGAGAGAGAGAGAGAGAGAGAGAGAGAGAGAGAGAGAGAGAGAGAGAGAGAGATCAAATCTAAAGATTCATGGGAATAAACTGACAAATCACCATGACAGAAAATAACCGCTATCACCCTTTACACATCTGCCATACTCTATTTCTTTCTCTCTCTCTCTCTCTCTCTCTCTCTCCCTCTCTCTCTCTCTCTCACACACACACACACACACAGCAGAATAGGTGAACATATTATGCTGCCACCAGCCCCCACAATCTGACTGACATTAAAATGCAGATGAAGTATTGCATGGTGCCGCCTCCACACGCTGGCAGAGGAGATTGAGACGGTTCAAGGCCGCCATGTTGCACCGTGGAGCGAGGGTGGACGAGTGAAGGTGAGGGAAGTGAAGAAAGTAAAGACAGACAGACGATCACACACACCAGCGGGATTTATTGGATGAATACTGGCACTTAATCACCAATCATCCAAGTTTCAAGTGCCGTGTAATTCAATGTTGTTGTTGTTGTTGTTGTTGTTGTTGTTGTTGTTACACTCATGAGCCACTAGGGGAGCTAACCTTTGAACTTCGATTAATGTTTTAGATTAAATAATAGTTTTAATATACTTTTAGCAGACAGTGTGTGTGTGTGTGTGTGTGTGTGTGTGTGTGTGTGTGTGTGTGTGTGTGTGTGCGTGTGTGTGTGTGCATGTGTGTGTTTGTCCTGACTGTCAGCTTGAAACCGTGAGGCGTGTGTCCATCTGACAGTTACGCTGCCGAACTTGTGAAATGTGGGTCAGTACCACGGGATGATACAGGCCCAGAATCACTTTCACTCCAGGTTTTCAGCCCGGTGCCTTTTACTGCAGGTAACTCCTGACTTTGGTTGGGTAATTACCTCCATTAACATGAGGCAAAGCCAGGTCGTCCCGCCGTGTGACCCTAACTGCCATCGTGTCCTTTCATCATGAGCTCCAATTCTAAACTCTCCCTCCTCCCAAATGAACGTTCTTTCATCTGTGGCCCATGTTAGCTCGCACCTCTCCCCTTCAGCGTGGGCACAGGCTCCATTATCCCGTCTCCTCTCCACCGGCTGCGTCTCTGCGGCCGTATTTCACTCTCGCTCAGCCAGAACCCCAGGAAGCACCGAAACAGAAGATAATCCGTGTCGCCAGTGAGGTCAATCACACACACACACACTCTGTAAACAGATCTGGCCTGTCCTGGTAGATCAGCACAGGACACGCACACACACACACACACACACACACACACACACACACACACACACACACACACACACACACACACACACACACAGCAAGCCTCATATCGCAGAGCTGTTACGCAATGTACTCCAACGCCAGTGGGAAAAACTGTTGGTTATCGAGATCTCAGGCCAGTTCTCATGTTCTCTCTCACTCATTCCTCTCTCTCCCTTTCTTGGTGTCGTCCGCACGCAGCGCATCGTCCCATTCATCCTTTCATCTGGCCCCATGTTTCTCTCTTCCTTTCCTTTCTTACCCTCTCATTCCTTTTAACAAGCTCCAAATATCCTCGTGTGCTTTTATTCTGCTGTCCCTAACTTTGTCTCTCTCTCTCTCTCTCACCCACTGAGAACTGGCCACCCTTTCCCTCGCCTATTGAGCAACACTTACACACACATGCACACACACCAATTCATGAAACTCGATCACATTATGCTCAAGTAAGTTTTCTTAAGACTACTGAAAAGCTATAAACCGTGTGTGTGCGTGTGTGCGTGTGTGTGCGTGTGTGCGTGTGTGTGTGCACGCGTGTGTGTGAGTCAGAGTCTCGTGTCAGTGCACAATATGTACGTCTGCTCTCTTATCCTCACACATAGCATTTAAACACTCGTGCGATTGTGTTTCATGCTGTGATTTTGAAACTCATTGTACCTGTGAGAGATGAACTGGCTGTACTGGTTCCACTGCTGTCTCCTCGGCAACTGGTTGTCCACTCTGACATCAACAAAAATCCCCATGGGGTTTGGTATAAAATACAAACTCAGGATGACAAGCTGAAAGAGTTTCCACACTGTGATACTCTTATTTTCACATCATTTCCATGCAGCAACGATAAAAAAGACCAATAAAACTTTGAATTTGCAATAGAAGTGGATTGTTTATAGCTTCTCTGTGTGTGTGTTTGTGTGTGTGTCCAGCTTGAAGCCAGGATGTTTCCAAGCTTGAGAGCCGCGTTACAATCATAAACTAGGATGTGGAGTTTCTCATGATGCTTTGTGTGGCTGAACTTTGACCTTGTGATGGAAAAAGATAGTGGGAAATACACATCAAACTAATAGATTCACTTTTAGCGGAAGTCGTCTAAAAGGGACTCAACTGAAACATGTGATGAATGAATAGGTCATTCATCAAACATGTACTTCATCAGACACTACACACTGGCACCCGCTGCACAACTTTCTCCCCGGTTGCCACGTTTGTTGTTTGCAAGCCAAACACGGCCAGAATAAGAGCACACTTTTACTCGGGGAAACTTGACCTCC